>NC_142690.1:26988787-27291818 GCF_056320005.1 Nelumbo lutea | reverse complement strand
TCCTTATGTGTGAGGACGATGAAGGTAAGACCAATCTCCCCTTACAGTACAAGAGGGAGTCTTCATGATGTAGCCCAGTGTTTCGGTTGGTCCTCGGCCCATCTTCTTTTGATAGCCGCCAACTCTTCGTCGTTCAATATCTCCTGTTTGAGTAGCTCCAATAGTGGGTACATGGGTCTAGATTCTGCCATCAAGTGTAATTCATTTTGTCTTGACAGGGCATCTGCTACCCGATTAGAAGCTCCAGTTTTGTATTCTATCAAATAATCAAACCCCAACAATTTGGACACCCATTTTTGCTGTTCTTCTGTCAGGAGATGCTGTTCCAACAGATATTTGAGGCTCTGTTGATCGGTTCTGATGATGAAACGTCGACCCAGGAGGTAGCGGTGCCCTCCAAATGTGCCATTTAAGGACTGTAGATCGGTTCT
The DNA here is from genome assembly GCF_056320005.1 of Nelumbo lutea. NCBI lineage: Eukaryota > Viridiplantae > Streptophyta > Magnoliopsida > Proteales > Nelumbonaceae > Nelumbo > Nelumbo lutea. The sequence continues at coordinate 27,291,387 of NC_142690.1, read as the reverse complement.
GATGATGAAGCGTCGGGCTTCACCTCCCCTTCCTCCACCACATGACCAAGATAATGTACTCGACCCTGCCCAAAGACACATTTGGAGGGCTTGGCCGAAAGCTGATTTTGTCTTAGCACATCCAGGGTTAGCTTCAAATGTAGAAGGTTTGCTCTCAATTAGAGCTATAGATAAGAATGTTATCAAAAAAATACTAAAATGAACTTATGAAGATAGGGCGGTCTGAATATGCCATTCATGAGTGATTGGAAAGTTGATGGTGCATTGGACAAACCAAACAGCATGACTAAGAACTCGTAGTGGCCATTGTGAGTCCTGAAAGTCATCTTATGCACATCGTCACTGTTGACTCAGAGACCTGAGATCCATAGTTTGTCTAGTAGCTCATCGATCAAGGGAATTGGGAACCGGTCCTTAACGGTGATGGAATTCAATGCTCGGTAATCCACACAAAACCGCCAAAATCCGTCCTTCACTAGTATAACTGGGGAGGAATATAGGCTATTGTTGGGTTGTATGAACCCCTTTTGTAGGTCTTGGACTAAGTGCTTGATTTCTTGGTGCTGATAGTATGGGTACCGGTAGGGCTGTACATTTGCTGGTGCTGCCCCCAGTACAATGGGAATCCGATGGTCATGAACTCTCTCAGGAGGGAGCCCTTGTGGTTCTTGAAAGACGTCAGGGTACTTGACCAAGACTGCTTGCAGTCGTGGATCTGGACTGCCTATCCTACCTTCATTGATCGTGGGCTTCAGATGTGGGCCAGGAGTCCAGGCCCCTAAGAGCATCAAGGTGGGCCGGTTTAGGTCCCAATTGGTTTTGATTATAGAGCTGAGGGTAGCTGGTTGTGGAACCAACAGCCTGGAGTCGCTTAGAGTTATGGTGTGATCTCCCCTTTGAAATTCCATGGTCAATTTGGACCAATCACAAACCACCGACCCAATTGTTGCAACCACTGTACCCCAAGCACGATGTCGACCCCACTGAAGGTCAATGTGTACAAATCAGCGCAAAATACCTCCCTTGGATGACTAGCTCCATGTCTTTACAGACCCCTTCACATGGTATCTGACTTTCGTTGGCAACTTGGACATTGAACTTAGAGGTAGGTCTAATGGTCACCCCCATTTGGATGGCCAAGTCATCTAAAATGAAATTCATGGTACTCCCACTATCCACCAAAATAGATACCTCCCAGCCCTTCAGTCTACCCATGACACGCATGGTTTGGGGTGACGTGAGGCCTGTGAGGGTCTACAGGGAAATCTCGGGCGGGCCAAGCCCAAATATCATATCAAGGTTAGTTGGGTTGTCTTCTTCAAGGCCCTCCACCGCCTGCTCTCCCTCTTCAGGCCCATTTGTCTATAGCAGGAAAGCCTGTTGGGCCTTGCATCGGTGACCTAGGCCGAACCGTTCGTCACAGTTGTAACATAGGCCCTTATCCCTACAGGCCTGCATCTCGGCCCATGTCAGCCTTTTGTAGGGGACGTTGGGCTTGAAGACTTGGTTCTCTAGTTTAGCGGGTCCAGTAGTGACTAAGTCTGGGCCGCTTCTGTCTTCAGGGCCACACTCCAACATAGGTGTCTTCAAGAGGGGTCCCTGAAGACAACTCAATGGTCTTCTGAGTCTGTTGAATTTTTCTTCATAAAGCCAGGCCAGGCCTACAACATCCATGACCGTCGGGGGTTGCATGGATTTCACCTCCACTCAAATATCCTCCCTCAACCCTCCGATAAAACTGCCCAACAGGGCATTTTCCGACCACCCCTGTACCCTTGAAGATAAACACTCAAAAATTCCACCTGATATTCTCCCACTGTACCAGTCTGTCTTAACTTAGCTAGTTGTTCATCGTAGTTTTTGAATCCAGTGGGTCCAAACCGCACACATATAGCATCGGTGAAATCCGCCCAAGTCACTTGGGGATGTGATCGGCGAAACCACTGGAACCAGAGAATTGTTTCTCCTTCCAGATGGATAGCGGCAATTGAAACCCTCTAATTTCCTAGTATTTCATGGTACTCAAAGCACCTCTCAGCCCTATAAATCCACAGTACAGGGTCCTCACTTGAGAAGTTCAGGAAGGTGATTTTGGTCTGCCGCAACACTCCATTTCCTCCAGACCGGTTGCTGGGCTGGCTGCTACCTTCTCCTTCGCCTTCCGTGTTCTCGCTGACAGTCACCTTCTCCAGCTTGGCCAAGACCACTGATAGTGCCGCCTTGATCTCAATGATATCTCCTTCTAGTTTTTCGATACGCTCATCACTAATGGACACTCTCGTCCCCACCATGGTGTCAACCCAAGATTGGGCTCTGATGCCACTTGGTAGGTTTCTGCCTACCTCAAGAGCTTCTTCGAGGGAGCTCAGGCATCCTACAGAAGAGAAGGGAAGAGAAGATGGTTTTTGGTGCTCAAAAGGTAATTCCCTTTATTGCTATTCTACTATTTATAGCCCATTACATCACATGGGTATGATTCAGTTGTTACTAACTGGCTGGCATGGTCCTCTCACGTAGGTCTTTGAATAAGGCTGTATGGGTATCATACTGCTGGGCCGAACAGTGGTAATGGGCCTAGCTGTGCTCCTATCAATTGAGGTGATAGGAGAGTAAAAATGGCAGGTTACAGTCAAGTCCTCTTATAAAGCTCTGGCTTGAAATCAAGTGGAAAGACATCTCCTTGGAGGTCTTTGGGGCAATCCAATTCTTCCTAGAGTTGAAGCATTTGCTTAGCTGGTTGCCATGGACAGCATACTTACCCATGATCACTTATAGAAAAGAAATTTTTATTTGGCAAGTAGATGTGTCCTTTGCGTGTCTGAATCTGAAGATGTAATTCATCTGATGGTTGATTGCATCTTTGTTAGATGTATTTGGATCTTCTTCTTTCGACACTTTAAGGTGGAAGGGTGGGCACCCCGGTCACCTAAGGAAATCTTTAAGCAGTGGCCAGCAATTGATGGGGGAAAGAAAGAGGGTTTGTGTGTTGACATTGGATCAAGACTGTTGGACTGGATGCTGATTCTTCCAAATTTTGAGGATCCCAAAACAGAAGATTTTGGTTCTGATTTTTGGAACACTTTGGATCTATGCTAATTGTATTAAGAGTGGTTGTTTTGCTTGTTTTTTATTGTTTATTTTGTGGTTTTCTTTGTAGCTACAAGCGATGTGCCTTGTCACCCAACCCCTTTGTATCTACTTTCTTCATTAATGAAATATCTTTTTTTATTTATCTTCAAAAAAGCATGGAAGAATAAGAAGTTGAGTGTTGTGGCTGGGTTAAGTGCGGAAACTGAATACTAGGGTATAAAACACAACACACCATGTATGAGTTAATGTGCAAAGCTTGGTTGACAATACAACATTTTATTGGCCAAATAAAAGGGGAAAAATAGTGTGGAGATGTACAAGATTTGCCATTAGCTGGACTATATGGGAAGGAAGGAACCTTAGAACTTTTTCAGACAAGGAGAGAAGCAGTTATTGAAGCTATCGCCATCAGAGCGATCCATTGAATAAAGTTCTTGGATTTATTTGATGACATACCAACGGCTGATTTGTATAAAAGCTGGAAGGAAGTGGGAGGTTTAGTACCTTTTAACAAATCCCAGTTGGTCTCCGCCAGTTAATGGTTTTATCAAACTCATCTTTGATGGTAGCAGTGCAAGGAAACTGGGTCCTTTAGGCATAGAAGGTGTTTTCAGAAACAAGGAGGGCAGAACAATTGCTCTTTATTCAGGTCCAATTGATGTAGATGGCTCTCTGTAAGGGCAGAGACAAGATATGGAAGTAAGACAATAATGGGGTTAGAAAGTGCTAATTCTTTTGCTGATGTACTGGCCAAACAAGGAGTGGGTAGAGAGCAAATGTTTGGTGCTCTACTATAACTTGTTTGAGTGTTTAAATGGGGAGAGTTAAGAGAGCTTGTCACTCTCGTTTTCCATGCCTCTTTGTATTTAATTGTTTTTAGCTTAATAAATTTTCACAGTTATTGATAAAAAGAAGTTTATATTTGTGATAATGAGGCTAGTATGTACATTGTTTCTAATCCATTTTTTTATGGAATGAAACATGGCAGATTTGGTTGTCATTATGTTCTTGAGAAGCTGCTTGACAAGGATGTACTACATATATCTTCTGACAATTAGTTGGCAGATTTTTTTTCCCTTTAACTAAGCTTTTGATTCATCCTTAGGTAGATTTTATTTGTTGGAAGGATTACATGATACATACTCACAATCTCAAGGGGATGTGTTGAAGTATATGTTTTGAGTATTGGGACAGTTTTGTGATTTACCAAGAGGCTTTTTGATCAAGGTTTAAAATGTTGATGTCGGTGGAAATATCGGTCATACAAATATAAGAAACATGTGGGAAATGTCGGAAATATCGTGTGGAAATATTGTAAAAATTATAGACATGTTGGAAACATTTTAAAATATGCAACATATAGAAAAATATTTTATGAAATGATAAAAGAAACATGGGAACACCTTTTTAAATTATTATCTTGTTGCAAATCATTAAACAAAGCTAAGAAACTAAGGTTATAGACAAAAGAATACGTTCTGAAGTTGCCCTGTAAACTTTAAGATTCAGAGCTTCATGATAAAATGAGTTAAAGCAAAATTTTAACTCATAGAAAATGTAAATGATTGTAATAGATAAACAAAAAACTAATATTTAACTTCATGTTTGAAATGAATATTGAAATAGCTCAAAGTGGTAATCATGTAAGTTAGGCAGACAATAAAATTGTTACTTAACATATTTACAATATTGTAGCAACTTGTGTTATAATACTATCTCTTGGACTCCACATAGTATTGGTAGTGTTCACTGGGAAATATGTTGATTTCAGTAAAGTTTCATGTCGCTACCCATGGAAATGGAGAAACTATTTGCTGTACTCCACATAGTGTTGGTTGTGTTCATTGGGGAAATGTTGATTCCTGTAAAATTTCGTGTCGCTACCCATGGAAATGGAAATATTCCATGGAAATATTAGGGAAATTAGGGACATTTTAAACCATGCTTTTGATAGAAGTGGTTAAATTGAATGGCATTGTTTTGTCTTTGAGACTAAGGAGGCTGTGAGTTCTTTAATGGCTGAAGCTGAAGTTGGGTCGACCACTACACTCAAATATTATTCAGTTATTTTATCAATAAAAACAATGCAATAAGTCTCTCTCTCTCTCTCACGTCCATTTGAAGGAATCAGATAGGGCTGAGGTTCTTTTTTTTATCAATAGTTGAGGTCCTTTCTTTATGTTGTTCCTGTGAAGAGATGCTTACCGTCTCTTATTTCAATGGATTATTGTTCAATGCTGTGAGTGGATTATTGCTTATTTGTGAACATTTGTTAGTACTATTCCATTTGTGGGTTCCTCTTTCGGTTTGGGTTTTTTTTTTTTTTTTGCTGTCACGTTTTACATGGATATCCAGATAAAGCAATAACGCATTCAGAAGATTTATTTGTTCTTTTCAACCATGGTTTTTATTTTTCTTTGGAGATATTCTAGATTTACATATCACATCTGGTCTAATTAACAAGAAAATAAAATGTATTATTCAAGGGATTTGTTTTAGAAATAAACATATAATCTATTGGCTATTTTCTTCAATTTTTCTTTGGAGGTGGTGTAAGTGAAGGGTATATCAGCATTCATGCAAAGTGTTGTTAATTGTTCTGCTATAAATACTGTTTTATTTTCTAAGGCTCTACTGAATTATGCATTATAAGTATGCTTGCAAGTCATTATATTGATTGTATGTCTACTTGTCATCTATGGAGTAACTGTTATCCTGTTCAACATTTTTTTGGTTTTTTTTTTTTTTCGCTGTCACATTTTACATGGATATCCAGTGATAAAGCAATAAGGCATTCAGAAGATTTTTTTGTTCTTTTCAACCATAGTTTTTATTTTGCTTTGGAGATATTCTAGATTTACATATCACATCTGGTCTAATTAACAAGAAAATAAAATGTATTATTCAAGGGATTTGTTTTAGAAATAAACATATAATCTATTGGCTATTTTCTTCAATTTTTCTTTGGAGGTGGTGTAAGTGAAGGGTATATCAGCATTCATGCAAAGTGTTGTTAATTGTTCTGCTATAAATACTGTTTTATTTTCTAAGGCTCTACTGAATTATGCATTATAAGTATGCTTGCAAGTCATTATATTGATTGTATGTCTACTTGTCATCTATGGAGTAACTGTTATCCTGTTCAACATTTTTTTGGTTTTTTTTTTTTTTCGCTGTCACATTTTACATGGATATCCAGTGATAAAGCAATAAGGCATTCAGAAGATTTTTTTGTTCTTTTCAACCATAGTTTTTATTTTGCTTTGGAGATATTCTAGATTTACATATCACATCTGGTCTAATTAACAAGAAAATAAAATGTATTATTCAAGGGATTTGTTTTAGAAATAAACATATAATCTATTGGCTATTTTCTTCAATTTTTCTTTGGAGGTGGTGTAAGTGAAGGGTATATCAGCATTCATGCAAAGTGTTGTTAATTGTTCTGCTATAAATACTGTTTTATTTTCTAAGGCTCTACTGAAAGTATGCTTACAAGTCATTATATTGATTGTATGTCTACTTGTCATCTATGGAGTAACTGTTATCCTGTTCAACATTTTTGTTGTGTGAAGATGCTCATATTGGTACTTGCTTTACTGTATAGACGTATCTTCAATCTCTTACAATTCGGCTTGAGGAGATGAGAATCAAAAGGCGTGATTCAGAACAGTGGATGCATCATCGATTGCTGCCACAAGATCTGCGTGAGCGAGTTAGACGGTATGATCAGTACAAATGGTTAGAAACACGAGGGGTAGATGAAGAGAATTTGGTTCAGAGCCTACCAAAGGACCTTAGGAGAGATATCAAACGGCATCTTTGCTTGGCTTTAGTTAGAAGGGTAACTGTTTCATGTTCTCTCTCTCTCTCTCTCTCGCTCGCTCTCTCTCTCTCTCTTGGGGGGGAGGGGGGTAGTCAGTATGGGTGATCATTTCTAGCCTGGCCTGACCTGTTCCACAAATTTCAGGGCCAGGCTTGGCCTACTATATATTTATATACTAGTATACTACATATATAAACTTTATATACATGCATATATTTGTTTTATTTTATACTATATGACAAGTTATATATAAATATTATAAAATCACAAGTAAAATATATTATATGATATTTTATATTTACACAAAGGGGATTAAACTTGGAAAAAAGATGAGGAAATCAAGGAAAGATTGAAAAACTATTTTGAAAAATTATTAAATGAACATGTAGAGAGCACTAGCAGAAGAGAGGTTAGTCATACTAATAGTGTTGGAAATAACATGTACCTTCTTAAGAATAGAATTGCTGAAGTAAAAGAGATGCTAATAAGATGAAGAAGAGAAAAGTGTTAAGACAAGATGGTATTCCAATGGAGGTGCAGAAAAGTATGGGAGAGGCAAGCTTATTATGGCTAACTAGGCTATTTAATAAGATAATAAAAGAAAAAAATGAATGGAGAAAGAGTAGTATGGTGCCCATAGTTAAGAACAAAGGTGATATATAAAGTTGTAAAAACTACCAGGGAATTAAACTAGGGCTATTAACAAAATTTTACAAACCAATTAAACCGACCAAACCGGACCGATTCAACCCGAGACAGTCTGCTTTTAAAAGAAGTTGGTTTCTGTTAGGAAAATGTTAGATGCCAGCCTGCTGTACCCATTTTTCTGACGTGCAAAAAGTTGAAATCCAAAAACTTATAATATTAAAAAGGACTGAAATCAGAAATGAAAAATTCTAAAGACAAACTTTGCACTGTGCTCCACCATAAGATAAGCTGACTCTGAACTGTTGAAGAAACAGGGCTCAAGAATCAAGGTTCTTTCCTTAATCAATGTCTTGGAGATTTGGAGTCCCCTTCCCTTATTAAGTAGGTGAAAATGCTAAAGTCAATTTTTGTATTCCCAAGATAGAGCATTAAAAGCTGCAACAACTGACTTCAGTTCTGTTTAATTCAAACTGACAAAACCTATGTCAATAATTAAAATTTTAAAGCTGGCTTTACTTTGGAATGATTAGTTTCAGTTGACCTCTAAATCAACCCGATAGTTTTGTTTTGGTTGGCAATGTTAAGTGAAACTGAACCAAACTGACACATGAACAGCCCTCATAAGCAAGGTTCAAAATATCAATACACCCAATACGCCTACTGGCGTATCAGGCGATATCGGTAGTTGTTTTTTGCCTTTTTTTATTTTTTTCAAAACCAGTTCAGGGGGGGGGGGGGCGGTTTAAGGCTCCTTCACCCCCTGAACCAGTCAGAACCCCGATACTCCCCCTGTAGGGGCGTATCGGGAATCCACCGGCATGAACGTATCAGCCGATATGGGCAATATGTATCGATACTTTGAACCTTGCTCATAAATCATATTATGAAACTTTGGGAGAGAATAATTGAGTAATTGTTTTGGGTTTCTATGTAATTTTGTTATTGATTTTATGGGATGACAGTCCTTCATCTGCTTGTACTAATCTTAATCTATAAGCAATTATAATAAAATATCTCTTTTGCTGATCAATAAAAGTAATTGAGCAAAGGTTATATCATGAAACAAGTATATCAAAGAACCAATTTAGGCTTATACCAGGGAGATCAACAATAGAAAATATTTTTCTTTGAGACGATTGATAGATAAGTTCAGAGAGAAGAATGATCTCCATAGATTCAGCACTTAGCCCTTATTTATTTGCGTTGATCGTAGATGAATTGACTAAACATATTTAGGAGGAGGTCCCATGGTGCTTGCTGTTTGTTGATGACATTGTTTTAATTGATGAAACTAATGAAGAATTAAATGCAAATGGACTAAAACGGTTTTTAAGTTTATTGATAAAAAAACATTTTTTAAGTTTACCCTAGAAACAAATGGTTTTAAAATATGTGGGACTAAAACGGAATATATGATATGTGATTTTAATAATAATAGGAGTGCAAATGAGGATACACTTAGGATTGGAGAATGGAGATCAAGAGATAGCACAATGTGACATTTTCCGATAACTTGGTTTAGTAATTCATAACAAGGGAGAGATTGAGGAGGATGTTGCCCATAGAATGAGTACGGGACAGGTAAAATGGAAGGGTGCATCTGGAGTCTTGTGTGATAGATGAACACCACTTAGATTGAAGGAAAAAATCATAAAACGGTTGTAAGGCCAGTTATATTGTATGGAGCAAAATGTCGTGCAGTCAAGAAAAAACATGTCCAAAATATGAGTGGTAGAGATGTGTATGCTGAGATGGATGAGTGGAAAAACTAGAAAGGATAAGGTTATAAATGAAGCCATTTGAAAGAACATAAGAGTAACTCAATAGGTAATAAAATGTGAGAAAGTAGACTAAGATGGTTTGGTTTGTCATGTGCAAAGACCATACCAACAATACTTCTAAGAAGGATGATTGTAGTAGTTAAAATGTTTTAAGTGCCCACAATTTAATAATGGACATGACATTAGACAGAACAAAACGGTCAACTATTATGTTATACACCATATAATACACATTATAACATATGATTTAAGTGCCCGTTATTTAATAATGTTGTATTTATACAATTATAGCATTTTTATACATATATTATACACCCTATATTACCTGGACGGCTGGAACATTAATCCAAGTACTTTATTTGTCATTATCTCGCATTCATTGTGTTTGCATGTTGTCAGGTACCCTTGTTTGAGAAAATGGATGAGCGATTACTAGATGCCATTTGTGAGCGGCTGAAACCAAGTTTGTACACTGAGAGAACTTACATCGTCCGGGAAGGTGATCCAGTGGATGAGATGCTCTTTATCATACGCGGTCGCCTGGAGAGTGTGACTACCGATGGTGGGAGGAGTGGGTTTTTTAACCGTAGTCTACTGAAGGAGGGAGATTTCTGTGGAGAGGAGCTCTTAACCTGGGCATTGGATCCCAAGTCTGGTTCTAACCTCCCATCCTCTACCCGTACAGTCAAGGCTTTGACGGAGGTGGAGGCTTTTGCCTTGATAGCAGAAGAGTTGAAATTTGTTGCTAGTCAGTTTAGACGCCTTCACAGCAGACAAGTTCAGCACACTTTCCGTTTCTACTCACAGCAATGGAGGACATGGGCTGCCTGCTTTATACAAGCAGCATGGCGTCGTTATACCAAGAGAAAACTTGCAGAGCTTCGACGTAAAGATGAAGAGTCAGATGGGGCGGGTAGTGAGAGTGCTACTGCTGTGGGTTCAACCAGTCTTGGTGCGACAATTTTTGCATCTCGTTTTGCAGCTAACGCTATGCGAGGGGTCCATAGACTTCGAAATTCAAAGGGTACCAGAGAATTAGTGAAGCTGCAGAAGCCTCCGGAACCTGACTTCAGTGCTGATGACGCAGATTGAACTGTTGTGAAACGATGAAGACAGTTGACGATGTTTCACCTGTCCTTTCAATGGGGCTTAATATGTAAGCAGTAAACCTGGTCAAGTTTCAATTAGATTTGATTAATATGGCCTAGATGATATTGGCAACTTGTATATGTGGATCTTGTGGTTCTGGTCAACCTACATGCTATGCTGTAACCAAGAGGGACGGATGTTCCTAACTTCCTGCAACCTTCGTCTGTGCAAAGATGCCAGACCCCCTTCCCCCCAACCAAAAAAAAGGCAGAAAAAATGTTAATTATTTAAATATATTTCCATTCCCCAACAAATCATAATCAACAAAAGAAAAGGCAATAATAAGAGGGCTAATTTAAATAAAACCTTAGAGGCCTTGGGGTTAATTCTGTGATTCTTGACAATTCAAGTTAACTTATATGGTGCTAATTTTCAGAACGATCAAAAACTGGGAAAGCTTGGGGGCTATGTCCAACGTCCCCTAAATAAAGACCCTTTATGGGGTCTATTTTCAAGAGTCATAAAGTTGCCTTGTTTTGATATACGCTTACGTAGAAACTATTTAGTTCCTAATTTTTTGGTAGAAGCACAATTGTTTTCCTAAAATGATATTAAACCTCCTCTTAAGTTTGGCAATTGTAATCACCTCTCTCCATCTTTCTTATACAGTTGCATGTAGACCCTTATCTTAGAATCCTTTCTCCAAAATATCTATGAAGTTGTACAGAAAAAAACAATGCACACTATGAAAAAGAAGAAAAGAGCATAAAATTGCAGTTTTACCTTTTAGTTATTAATTGCAATTAACAATTAAATGATGCTCAATATCAGGCGTTACTGTTAAATGTTGAGCAAGGAGCTAATGTAAGGAGGTAGTGATGCAAAACATTATAAGCATGCAAATCAGAGTGAGAGTGAGGTGCGAAATGAGAATGAGTCACAAGACATTGGGGCGCAAGATAGGAATAGGATGAGATGGAATTGTGTCCCAGTCGCAACAAAAAAATGTCCTAAAAATTCCAGATTGTTTGCATAGATTTCCACCCAACAAAAAAAAGTTCCAACACATTCAACATGCTGTGTCCACACATCTCATACATGGGGGATCCCAGTCTTACGGTGCGGTGTGGATGCAAATCATGCTGGGATAGTTGTTGGGAGGAGATCCCAAATCCCTGAATGTAGGGTATTAGTAACAACTAACAAGTAACAACTACACATGTAAATGTGTATGGTGAGAAGAATAAATAAACAATAAAATGTCAGCATCAATAACAACCACTTGGAGATGAGATCTTACAAATTAGGTTGAGCTGTCTAAATATTACAAATTGAAAAAGACTATCTATATATCCTTGCCATTAAAGGTATGAATGAGCTTGTGAAGCCCTTTTGGATTAAAATATCCCTATTTTTTAATTCAATACTTTAATTGAGTCATGGGTGTTGTGTGGCATCCGGTGCCATGCAGGAGTGCAACTTGGGTCGGGTTTGGATTGGAAATTTGTTAAATTTTCGACGGGTCTGAAGCCTAATCCAACTCGATATAGTTCAAATTATTCAAGTTGGACAACATGACTGGAAGCCCAGCAATGCAATGCACCAGATCATTTACATGTCATCACCACCGCATCAGACTCCAGCTCATGCCAAGTAGGATTGTTCATTGCTAGAAATGCCCAAGCATTCTGATTTTTTTAATGTTTTGAATACTAAAAGACTCTCTTAGCAAGAAGCTAGCCATTGGCATTGAAATGCCTAACTGGTACTGATGTGGCAGTATTTCAAGTTCAAAAGACAATGGAGCCAAACATGCCCTATATTTTCATTAAAAAACAAATTCCTGTACTCTTAGAATTTATTCATCAAAAGAGATACCACGCTTCAGCTAAAACAATTCTTTCTACTTATGAAATTTATAGCAGTATGATAAAACAAAATTATACAGCAGAAGGAAAATCGGGCAGTATTTAATTCTCGATAGCCTTTGAATTTGAGATCTTTAAGAAGTTCACAAGCAGTAAAGGCTGACATTTTAAACTTAATACATTAGTATTCTACTTAATGCCTTCTTGTTTTAACCTCATTTTTCAAAAGCATCATCCCCGAGAGCTTGTTGATCTCATAGAGAAGTCCGGCAGAGAACAAAAAACTGTATTGGAAGAGGGAAAAGGGAACAATTAGTAACATTGTTCTTTTATAAATGTCATAATATAATCATCAGTAACATTTTCTTGTGCATGTTTGTGCAATATCAAAAAATGGATAAACTAGAAACATATTAATAATGAAAAGAAAAAAAAAAAAAGAAAAAGAAAACCCACTAAGGTTCAAGAGGCAAATACAACCTTTGATCTCCCAAAGGAGAAGGTGGTGCCAGCAGATTTTCTGGTAAAATATCTACCCAATGTAATTCAGATCCTTGTTTGGAGGAGCAGGAGCTATTTTTAAATGAAAAGTTAGTTAATTCATACATGACAGCTCATCAGTGTTGCATGAACTGGCCAAATGGATGTGTCAATGTCCAACATGCCTCAGACCATGAATTCTTGAGGACATTCCTATGTAACAATCCCTTTTTATCTCCTAACTTATCTGACATAAATGACAACTAATGTACAAGATGAACACCATTATTCATATCAAATGTTACTTGTAACAAAGGCAACATTTTTTGCAGGCTTATGATGTTAGAATTCAAAAACATTTTCCATAGATGTGTCCACGAGTCTATGCTTTCTCATCTTGCTGAGTCAAGGCTCTTGGATATGCACCAGATTCCAACACCCTTGTCCATGTCCATACAGCACTGCTGCCCATGCTACAATCTCTTAAGAGTACTCTATTTTCTCATAAGGAGTTCATCTCTACTACTACTAGTGTATTTGTACCTATGGCTACCAATCTCATTGAAGCTTTGCCTCAACCCAAGTGAAACAGGTACTAATGCTTATGGAAATGGAAGCTCTAGATGCATACTGCACTGGAAGTAGGAATTAGACCAATACAAGGAAGCAAAATGTGGATTTTAATAACGAGTAATCCCAAGTTCAAACAAGTTCTTATAAATGAAAGGTGCAAAAACACACAGGGTATCATTGGAATGATGGAAAGAAAGAGCTCATCTATTCATAACTTGGATCATAAGATGTCTTTCCATTTGTACAATGACTTCTGAGTTATGATACCCAAACACAAATATTGACACGGAAACAAATATAAGAAACAGGAATGACTATCAATTTCCTAAAATCCTATACACAGATATGGGTACATTATCCAATAAAGAATGCTAATATCACGTTTTTATTAACTTTTGGAGTTCAATGTCAATTTCTTAAAACTTATGTCTTGCTTAATTTAATTAAAATTGTAAAATACATAAGTTGTAACATGTACTAATAGCAATAGGGGGTACTCTAGTTGTTTTAACTTTTGTTATATTCTGTCAGACCACCCTAATATAAATAATAAGCTGTTTCTCCTATCCTTCTATCTTCCTCTCCTCTTGTCTTTCTTTGATTGTTGTGCTGGATTATATGGTACCAAAGCAGGGACTGTAAGTGATCAAGGTTTTTCCTTCTTCCCTCAACTGGGCATTCCTTTTTTGGTTGGTGATCAGAGGAGAGTCTCGATCTAATCTGAAACTCTTTTTTCTCCCTTTCTTCTTCTCTCCTTGGTTTATAATGGTGGTATAAGGGGGCTGTCTGGCTACTCTTTCCTTTCGTGGATTGTATGATAAGATTTGGGCAAAGAGGTGTATACTCGAAGTCCTTTAGAAGGTTTCTCGGTATGTTTTCTGCAACATAGAGTGTGATAAGGGCTGGTTGGTGTTACAAACATTGTTTTAGTAATTGGCTGAACTGTTGGGGCTGTATTTCAGTTCTGGAATTTCCTTTTTAAGGCCTGTGGGGGCTAGGGGGCTATTTGTATTGAGCTGCATTAGTTTCCAGGGCTCGTGGTACTTGGTAGCAGCTTCTGGGGGTACTTTCCCATCCTTCACACCTAATAGCAGTATGGATAATGCTGGTTTTCCTACTTCCATCATACCCCTTGATGGCTTAAACTACTTGGAGTGGGACTAGGAGAATAGCATGATCATGACTTGGCTGCTTTCCTCTATGCAACCCCAGCTGAGAAAGAATTTTATATTGGCAGAGACTGCTCATGAAATCTAGGAGAAAGTGAAAGCTAAATATGCTGAGCAGAGACATTATGCTAGAGTATATCAGTTACTTGCACAATCTTCTACTTGCAAGCAGGGATAGAAGAGCTTATCTGCATATTACTCGATTCTCATTTCCATGTGAAAAGTGATGGACCAAGACTATTGAATGAAAGAGAACTGACAAGGATGCAAAGGCTTACAAGAAGCAAATATTACAAAATAGAGCTTTTGCTTTCTTGGCTGGTCTCAACCTTATATATGAACCTATTCGAGTGCAGATATTAGGAAGTAAGGCGCTACCCTCAATCCAAGAAGTATATGCCCCTGCTCAGTCTGAAGAAAGCAAACAAAGTTCTATGAATCCTCTTGAGGGGGAGTAGATTGCCTTGGCAGCCAAGGGTGGTAATAGTGGCTATAAGAAGAGTGATGGGAGCAAAAAGATTGAGCGAGACCAAAAAGGACAAGCCTTTTTATGGTCATTATAAGTGTCCTAGGCATACTAGAGAAACATGCCGGAACCTTGTTGGGAAGACAGAAACCTGGAAAGAACCAAGCCCCTTAGAAGTTCAATGCAGGTAGTGTGGCTACCAAGAGTCTCAAGGTGGTGGTGGTTCTACTTGTTCCTCTCAAGAGCACCCTACAAATTCTAACGCTGAGGAAGATATCATTAGTTATCTGAGAAAGCAGTTGGAGCAATGTGATAGAGCCTTGTGGTAGTTGGAGGGAGTATCTTCTCCTCCTTCTACCTCTTTTGCATCTACATCAAGTAATATTGCCTCTGCCTTCAATGTGTATTACCCCTGAGACCCGAGTTCCTTGGTTTATTGACTTAGGGGCATCCAATCACAAGACTGGTAAGTCCAACTTTTTTACCTCATATAGTCTTCTCTCATGAAGGGATAAATTAGAATTGTAGATGGTTCTTTCTCCACCATTGCAATGTCAGAGTCAGATCTAGAGACAGAGAGAAGGAGAAAACAGTAAGTGTTGGGTGTGTCAAAAAGTGACAGTCAACACCCAGAGAAAAGTATTTACATTAAATGATGAAAGGGCCATTCAGTCCCCAATGTACAAAAAGTGTATATAGTGTACAAAAGAATAAGAGAAGATTCTAATGTTACAATGTATTGAAAAGAAAAAAAAAAAATCCCTCTATCCTTCGTTGTCCTCTATTACCCCCGAGACCCGAGTTCCCTTGGATTACTGACTTAGGGGCATCCAATCACAAGATTGGTAAGTCCAACTCCGTTACCTCATATAGTCTTCTCTCAGGAAGGGATAAAGTAGACTTATAGATGGTTCTTTCTCCACCATTGCAGTCCAAGGAATTGTATCCTTCCCCCATGGCCTTGACCTTTTACACATTCTAAATGCTCCCAAGTTACTCATTCACCTTTTTCTATCAGTAGTATTATAATGAATTGTTGTTTAACATTCTTTCCTACTTCTTGTGTCTTTCAGAATTTGACTCGGGGAGGACAATTTGTAGAGGGAACATGGTTGATGGCCTTTACATGTTGGAGAATAAAATTGATCCAAATATAGTTGAGCCCTCTATTTTGAAGTTGGTCCATGAGTCAATGTAATAAAAAACAAGTCAATTTGTGGCATAGTTGACTTGGTCATTTGTCTTTTGAGTCTTTAAAGTAGTTATTCCTAGATTTATTTAAACGTCTATACTTTGTTTTTTGTGTCAAACATGTCAGTTGAGAAAGCACTGTAGAAAATATGTGGAAAGTTACATTTCCTCCCTTAGAAATATGTCAGTTGAGTGTCAAACATGTCAATTTCCATTAGGAGCCTAGGGAACTTCAACTTCATTGTGAGATATAGTGGTTGAGCACTTAGAAAGAAGATTATCATTGTGGAAGGGAAATTACCTAAGGGAGGAAACGAAACTTCCCACATATTTTTATCTATATTACCCTTACCTGCAAAAAATGACTAAAAGGCTAGAAAAAGTTACAAACAAAAATCTTTTGTAAGGGGTGGAGGGAGCAACATAAAATTCCATCTGGTAGAATGTGACAAGATTTTTATTCCTAAAATTGTTGGTGGTTTGGGAATTCAAAAGCTAAGGGTGATGAACATGTAGAGACAGGGACAGTGAGGGTTAAAGTTGTAATTTTACTTCTTGTTGTACATATTCTTTCATTTTTTTATTTTGTATCATACTTCTTGTATTTTAGGGAAAGAATTGTCCTTTTACTTCACAATAATATAAACATTATTTTCTTGGTGTGGTCAACCCATCAGACACACCTCAAATCTGTTCATCTTCTCTAGTTCGAACTACACTAACATGGTATCAGAGTAGGTTCAATTCTCTTGCTATTGATTTCAACCCTCTTTCTTTTCTGTTAAGCATCGACCAGGTCTCTCTTTTTTGCTTAATTGCACTGGTATAGCATATCTTCTTGGACTGTTTCTATCAACAAGATCTGATTTTTCTGGACCAGGACACCATTTAGGTCAATATTCTTTTGGTTTCTCTCAAGTGGCTGATCAGTTTGGGATAAGATCCGAGATCTTGTGTCATCCTAGGCTGCTCTTTCAGCCCCTATTTTTTGGTGAAGATTAGATCTGTTTTTCTAGGGTTATGATCCCTTCTCTTGTTTGATTTCTCTGAGAACTTTACCTTTTTGGATTGTCAAAGGACTTTCACTTATTTTCAGCCTTCCTGTGATTGTCCTCTTCACTCTATTGCTCTCAATGGCTTCTGAAAGAGATGATGTACTTTCCCATTAAGTTTGATGGCACCACTACTGGGTTTGTTAATATTTGGACAGAGTATGAACTTGTTCGCACTAAAGGAGTACTTTTGACAGGAGAAAAGTAATGCACTTTCTTATGCATCCCCATCCTAAATATGAAATAGTAAGATCAAATATTCTATGTAGGGACACTATACCGACCCTTGATATTATCCTTTGTGAGTTGCTTCAGGAAGAAACTAGAATGATCACTCAGTTGGAAATGAATGCTATGATTGATGGTGTGGAGACTATGTTTTTTAGCAAATAGCAACAGATGAGTCCAAATCGAAGGACTTATCAAAAGTACAATGTTATGAATGTAAGGAGTTTGGGCATGTGATATCTCACTGTAGAAAGAACACCTACACTTATTGCAAGCATGGACATATTATTACCGAATGTCCTACTAGGCCACCTAAGGGAAACCAGTCTAGAGGAAAGAAAAATCAGCGCAGGGCCTACTAGACTATTGTTGAGGGATTAGATAATGCATCATCTTCCATTGCTTAGATCAAGAGTGACACTACTAATGTTATGACTGAAGAGAAGATTCGGTGAGTGTCCTCAACAATTCATTTCTGCTTTTGGCTTGTCTGGTGAGTGTACCTATTATTGTGCATCCCCTAGTCATCTCTAGATCATAGATTCTAGTGCTTCCAATCATATGATGGGGACCAGTTGTCAGTCTTCTTACCCCCTCCCTTCTAGTAAGCATATAGTTACAACCAATAACGAGAAAATTGATATTGAGGGTTGTAACGATCTATTCTTGTCTACCTCTCATTCTCCCCCTTTCAAATGCCTCAAATTTTATTTGTTCCTAAGCTTACTACCAATTTAATATCTGTTGGTCAACTTGTTGAACATGGCCATATTGTCACTTTCTCACATGATCATTGTTTGATATAGGACCAGCACACTAGGAATAGAATCACAACAAATAGAAGGATCAAACAGCTGAGATGAGGATTGAGGAAAGACTATTGAGAGTTTAGTTTGCCTCTCTCTCCTCAAGTTTATTATTTTCCCCCTAAGGTAGAAAAAAATGGGATGAGGCTTGAAGTTAGACACACGCATGGCATAGTTGTCAAGGTGATGCTTAGGTGACAAGAGGCCCTTGGAGGTTTTCCTCGCCTAATTGCCAAGCAGTTTTGTGCATTGTGTTATAAAATATTTTTATATTCTTAGTTTTTTGAGATTATATAATTATAAAATAGACATTATTAAAGTATAATATTCATTTTGTGTGTTTATATACTAATTTCTTTTTATTATTTTATTATTTGTTAGGGTTTAAACAACGCAAACATTGCTAAATGTTGTATTTCTTTTTTACTTTTCCTATAAGAAAATAGGGGTTCAGACCCCATATTTTTTGAATTTTCTTTGCTTTCTTCTTTTTCTTACAAACATGTTGATTTTCTATACTTCAACATGAAGTTTATACTTTTCTTATGAAAATTATGGATAATTATTAAGGAAATATGGTTATGGAACCTAGGGAACTACCCTAGGATATATGTTTTTCACTTAAAAAAATCCAGCGCCTAGGCAACAAGGTGCTCCCCTGTCACCTACCTAGCCTCACCTTGGTACCATGAAAACTATGATCCATGGATATATAAATTCCCTGAGAAGCAGGGTCATAACACTTACCCCTTCTGAGTAGTAGGATATCCAAGGAAAATGCATGGTATAGGAAGATCAAGCTTACCACAAGACAGCTAAGTAATGAACAAAGCAACAGCGTCCAAAAGTCCCAATAGGAATAAAAAACAACAAGGGTTGAGGAATAGTGAGTACAGCATCTACCCAAAGTCTCCTAAGAACACTGGAGAATGTGTGTTAACATGTGGTTGATCAAATATGCAATAGTGAGTACAGCATCTACCCAAAGTCTCCTAAGAACACTCATGTAACATTATTCCTTGAGTAACCTCTAAAAGATGCCTATTTTTTCTTTGGCAACAAATTTCTGTGGAGGTGTTCTAGGATAGGAGGTTTGATGTATTGCCCCATTCTCAACAAAAAAAGTGATTCACATCTCCTCTAAAATATTCTCAAGCATTGTCAGAGTGGAAAATTTGGGTATCTACATGAAATGGCATGAAAATTATTCTATGGAAGTCTTGTATTATCTTTGGAACCTCATCTTGCAACTCAAGCAAGTAAATGCATGTATATTGTGAATGATCATCAATGAGACTGATAAAATATCTATATCCGCCCTCAGCAAGTACAAATGTGGAGCCCTCAACATCAGAATAGACAACATAGAAAGGAAAATCCACTCTTTTATTACTTGGCAAAAAATTTGTTCTACAATGTTTGTTTGTTTGACATGTAAGGCACTGAAGAGAATACAGAGAAATAGACTTAAACAACTCAGGAAACAGCACCTTTAACAAAGAAAATGAGAAATGACTCAAACAACAATGCCATAATAATATCTGAGTTTTATTACAAGGACTAACAGACTGATTCATGAGACTAGTAGATTTATTTGCCTTCAAAACAGCTTCATCTCCTAATATGTACAGGCTGCCAACTACATGTCCTTTACCAATTGTTCTCCCCAAAGTCAAACCCTAGAACACACAAAAATCAAAGAAGGTCGCACAACAATTTAAGGATTTAATGATGCAACTAATAGACAAAAGGTTTATGAGAAGTTTAGGCTCTGTTTGGAAAGAGTGCAAATACAAAAATGATCAGTACAAATGCAAATATGTCTGGTTCATGAAAATACAAAGTTGGTTTAGTTTTGTAAAGATAATTTTGTACTCTTGCCAAATGATTTTTGGTTGTGATAGGTACAAACACAAATCCCGATATTGAAATACATCTTTTTAACATTGATCAACTTTGCTCTCATTTTTTTATCTGCAAAAAAGATTGATTCATTAATTAAAATGTGGAGTTAATTACAAATTGATGACCCAATAGTCATCCCCAAGGATTACAACCCAAGTTATAATGAGGCCCAATATAGTTGCTTCCTTGCAGCCCCTTGTTTGGCTAAAGTATCTGCTAACCCATTTGCACTCCTCCTGATCCACCTAAAATCAGCATTTATATCATTTGCTAATTTCTCCACTTCTCTGAAGATATGCTTGAGGGTCCATGGGACATGTCTATTGCATTTTGCCCAAGAGATAACAACTTTTGAGTCCCCTTCCACTTCCACTTGATGAAAACCCAATTGCTTTGCCAATCGGAGGCCTTATAATAATGCCAATAACTCAGCCTTTGTTGAGTTTGTAATACCAATTGGCCCTGAATATTGAGCCAATATCTTGCATTCTTCATTTTGATTGCTCCCCCAATTCCTGCCACTCTCGGGTTGCCCATAGAGTTTCCATCAAAATTCAGTTTTACTTTGGTTACCTCTGGTGGTTTCCACTTGACTCTTATAGTTTCCTTGCCCCTAGAGGACTGTGCTATCTCTTTCCATGCCCTTTGGATGTCAGTTACAGAGAAAACTTGAAAACTGTCCAAGGTTTTTATCCACAATGCTACTCTCGGTTTTATGTCGTCAATGACCTCTTCCAAAGCTCTTATTTTGAATGCAACCATGCCTTGATATATGTGTTTGCTGTCATTTTCAAGACATAAATGCACTCTTACCAAACACTAGCAAAACTGAACCAGCATTTGAACTCTTCCCAAACAGAGCCTTAGGAACATGATGAATAGGGTCCAAATTGATTCGAATTAGGAGAGAGACAGTTCCTTGGCCAGCAATGGTAGAATGAGAACTACTTACTAACCTCACGTTATCCCTACTAGAAAATAAATGGTATGAGGTGAACAAGTTTGGATTACTGATTGTAATGGTTAGAAGCCCCAGAATAAATGATCCAAGGGGTTTGAGATGTAGCGGATACATGGAAGACAAAGGCCTGGTTACCTGAACTGGTTGCATAGGAGGTAGAGCCATAGAGGGAATAATAAAGGTCTCCTCTAGATGACGAAGTGCCCTACCATATTCATCCAATTGATCTTTCAATGCATTTAGTATTTCCTACTTTGGTGCAGGACCTAGAGAGCATTCATTTGCTTTTTTTTTTTTTGGCTTCTTCTGAAAATTCTTAGGCTTCCCTACAAAGTCTCAACGAGTCTCCTCAGTATAATGAGATTGGCCACAATGAGTCCATGAGAGTACCACAATTTGTCTTTATCAACCTTTTCATTCTCCTCATTCACCTCAGACTTCTTACCACCATTCCTTATCAACCTCTTCATTCTCCTTATTCATAGCTATCCTCCCACTCCTTAAATTCAACAAGAGAATACACCTCCTGAAGACAGTGAAGTTCCTTGCTTCCCAATATTTCATAAGCACAATTCTTTGTTCAAAAAAAAAAAGTGGCTCTACCTTGGTTGCAAATCTCTTTATCCATATTATCCCACATGAATCTTTTTTTAAGTGGGCTGTATGGTGGATAAAAGCCAAGACAATAGCATATAATTTTCCTGGTCCCACTTATCACAAGTAGGTCCTGCTTCTTTAGGCTCAACAACACTTCTGGTTAGAAGCCCCAAACTTCCTCTACCACCAACAAACAATTTAACTCCTTTAGTCCACTCAAAATAATTTAGTCCATCCAAAGAGGTGATAGAAACAGGGAAATTTCCACTTCCAGCACCAGTACTGAAAACAGGTTGACCTCTCTAAATCCCTGTAATAGCAGAATCCTCTGTAGCCATACTGAGGTCAAAGTATGAGAACCACTAACTCAAACAGCATTAACTTAAATCTTACTACCACCAGAAATGAGGAAGGAATAACTTACTACTGTTGTCTCAGGCCAGCAATCAAACACCTTCAACAAGCCTATCACAGCAATACTTGAGTAGGGAAAAAAAAAAACTTCCAAAACACATCAGTTACAACCTGGCCTCAGACTAGAACATGTACTTGAAGAGATTTTCCAAGACAAAAAAGGAAATATGCAGCCAACCCTCGCAGTCCAAACAACCACAATGCAGATGCAATCAATTTGCAGTGCAGATTAAATACCCAACCAGCAGCACTTGCTGTCCACCAAGGATACCCTTGTACTAGGTTCATTAGATCAAAACCCCAGAATGAAGAAACACTTCTCAGATCTGAACCCCATTAAAACAGAGAGGAAACACTCCCTCCAACACTTATACCTCCATTCACAGTCCAAGAAGATACCCAAAAGAGTAAATCTTTTGGTGCTACGACTAAACAGAAAAGCAAATCAATAATCCAGAGACATTTGAATAATCCATAGTCTACAATCAGGAAAGAAAATGAATTTTTTGCATTAAGTTATTTTTCAACATTTGACAAGCTTTTCATCTCTTTATTTTATTACTACTTCCTTTTCAATGAAAGGCTCTCAATGGAGTAATTATAATGGTTTATAAATGAATTTTACTATGAATCCAAAGTCCAGCCACAAAGGTCATGTTTTAGTGTATTTTGTAAAGAAAAGAGAGAACATGAACAATTGAACCTCAAAACCAGACCTTTTTATATGAAAAATTTTTGCTGGGTATTTGGGTTTTGCACTTACTTGAACACATCTTTTAATATAAAAAAGAAAAGAAAAACCACACATTTATGCCAACCAAATAATGATAGGTGATTCTAAATTTCTAATATTAAATTGAAAACATGATACAATACCAACCCAGAAATAAATGGTAAGATCAGAATAATATAAAATAACATTACCATGTTGTGACACAAACTCGATGAACAGTGCCAGCTGCAATTAAAGCAATAGCTTCTGCTACTAAAACTGCAGGAGAGAAACAAATAAAGAGAATAACCAACAGTTCTTTTACTTTTCCTTCATATAGAAACAAATATGGCCTTTTATAGAAACAAATATAACCCTTCATACAATCTGTAATAGGGATTGCCGACTCTGGAGCCTCTATACATGGTTGTTTTGTTTTTTGATCAATAACAATGGATTTTATTAATAGATAGGAAAACCAGAATTACAAGGTAAGGAGCTAAAGAATCTTAACTCCCTAATATCCTATAAGCCCCAACCATGGAACAATTACAAAACAGCCCAAAACATAGAGTTTCTGTTCACCCCTGACCTAGCTAGACCATCTGCCATTGCATTAGCACTTCCCACTATCCATGTACAGCGAATTTCAATATCCTTGGTGAGCCACTTGAACTTCCTCTTTTCATTGCTGTATTTCCAGAGCATAGAATTGTCTTCTTTTAGCCAATTCGCTACAATTTCAGAATCACCTTCTATGATCAACTTTTTAAAGTTCATTTCCTTGGCCCTTTGTATCCCTTCAAGAGCTCCTAGGATCTCAGTCCTCAAGGAATCTCCCACCCCAATTGGGCCAGAATACATAGCTAACAAATTCCCTTTTTCTTATCTTATCACTCCCCCCCACTCCGGAGGGCCCTAGATTGCCCATGCTGCTACCATCAAAATTCAGTTTGGTAAACCCATGAGGTGGAGGTGTCCAGCAGGAATTTGAGGTCTTCTTGATTGAGCTTAACTCTGCAATCTCCTTCCACTTTCTGGTCATCTCATCAACTGAGAACACTGCAAACAATTCCAAGGTTTTCAACCAATGAATCACCCTAATGTGGATAGTCTCCAGGATTACTTCCAAACTTCTCTCCTTATTTGGAAATACCGTTGAATTTCTCTCCTCCCAAATAGTCCAACACATTGCAGCACTACCACATCTCCACATGATCTTGGCCCTTTTGGTTGACCAGTTAGGCATGGAAGTAAATAAGATTTGCACATTCGAAGGTGGAGTCCACCTACATCCAAACAAAGAAGTAAACCATTCCCAAATGACTTTAACAAAGTGGAAAGAAATTAATAAGTGATATCCAGACTCACCATCAGATTTACAAAGGACACCAGTAAACCTTCCATTTCACCTCTGGCGAGACTCTGTTCTTGAGCACATCGTGCAAACTGGGAGGTATCTTGGTGAAAGCTGATAAACGAAATCTGGGTGCCGTGGAGTTACAAGTAGCTGGTGTAAGGCATGAGAACATGCCGAGGTTCTTGGAAATCTGTTCGGATGAAGCCTGGTACAAGGTGTGGGTGGCTTACGAAGTTGAACGGTCGTGGTGGGAAGGTGCTCCTAAGGTAGAAGATGATGAGTTGGCTGGGTGGTGGACACGTGGAGGGCAGAGGTTGGGAGATGAAAAGGTGGAGCAGATGAAAGATATTTTTGGGGTTACTGAGCCGGTTGGGGAAAACCAAACGACAAGCAACCTAATTAAGGAAACTAATTCAAATGGGTTTGAATTAAACAAATTAATGGTGGGCTCTTCTTCTTATGCTGATGTGGCGAAGAGGCAGGATGGGTTGGGGAGCCGAAAGGTTTGGTCCAAGCCGTTGAAAGTGGCGGGTGGGTCAGGTGGGGCGAAGGTTGAGTCGGGACAGCGTTGGAAGGGCCCATGTGACAACTTAAAAGGTCACACGAGTGGGTCGAGTGGGTGTAACACTGAAAGGAGGCTCCACTTGAAGGACCCACGTGATAACTTAAAATGTCACGTGGGTTGGGGTATGGGGACTCTTCTTGGGTCACTGATAGACGATGTTAATGGTCTATCATCGTCCCAAGTTGCGAGAAAGGGGGGGGGGAATGCGCACAGCGGCGGAAAATGGAGAAGAAGCTGGATTTGCAGTGGGTTTCCCGACGAAGTCTAGAGAAGCTTAGCCCCCTGCGACGCTCCTCAGAGAAGCCGAATCCAAGATACACTAGGGAAAGAACTGAAGAGAGGGAAGAGAAGGATGAAGGTTGGGTGCAGTGCAGTGAAGGAGATGAAGAACCGGAGGACTTTTCTGTTGATGGTACTAGCATGGGCAGTGTAAACGACGAAGGTAGTTGTGCTGGAGGTGACATGGATGGGTGGAATATTGCAAGCTTATTTCAGGGTGAAGATTGCAATCGGTTTAACTCATTCCCAAGACTACAGAGTGTGCAACGATTATCAGAAGGGGCAAACTGGGAGAACCGGAAGCAGAGCAGGAACACACCATCTAGGGGTGAACCAGGGGTAGAGTGGAAAGATCACCAGGATGACCAAAGGATAGAAGTACTTCCCAACCAACTCAGAGAGATAGATGGTTACCAACCTCTGGAACAAGAAAGGGAGGTCGGGAGCAGTCCTTTTCTAGCTTGTCCATCAGTCCCAAGTAACCAAGTGATTTCGGTTTGTGCTACTAATGTGTCTCCTGTGTCTTCCACTCCAAGTCCTATAGCCCATGAATATGCAGCCGAGCTAGTAGGTGGGCTCTCCGAGGAGAGGGAGAGGGGAAGGAAGGAAAGTGGGAAGGTGCGGAAAGGAAGGTATAGGAGTGAAAAAGTGTTTAAGTGGAAGGAAAGTTGATATGGAGGAGGGA
Organism: Nelumbo lutea; assembly: GCF_056320005.1. NCBI lineage: Eukaryota > Viridiplantae > Streptophyta > Magnoliopsida > Proteales > Nelumbonaceae > Nelumbo > Nelumbo lutea. The sequence goes on along the minus strand of NC_142690.1, from coordinate 27,265,642 downwards.
AGGGGAAGAAGGAAGAGGGGAGGGGTTAGTGGAGAGGAGGGAAAGGAATGAGGATAGAGATGGAGAGGATTACGGGGAGAGAACAGGGAAGGAGGGAGGTAACAGGAGAGGGAGGATGGATGGAGAGGAAAGTACAGAGGTGAGACCAGAGGAGAGGAAGAAAGGGCAGGTGGACAGAGATGGAGGAGATTCTGTAGGAAGGGTAGGGGTGGAGGACTTGGTGAGAGAAGACATGATAGCAAAATTTGTAGGGAAGTTGGGTTGTAGGTTGGAAGATTTGAATGTGTTGAAAAAAAGCTTACAAAAGAGGAAGAAGGAGATCAGAAGAAAGAAGAGGAGATTGAGTGAAGTAGAGAGATTGAAGAGAGATGTAGAAGGAGACAAGAAGCTCGGGGTAAAAGGAGATAGAAGGAAAGGGGAAAGTAGTGGGTAAGTGGCAAGGGGTTTAGAAAAGAAGCGGAATGAAGATTCTTAGTTGGAATGTGAGGAGAATTGGGAGTGCAAGGAAGAGAGCAACAATAAAAGAGGTAATAAGACGGTATGACCCAAACATTGTGTTGTTGCAAGAGTCTAAGAGAATGGAGTTTAATAACAAATGGGCAAGGAGGCTATGGAAAGCCAGGGGGATTAGCTGGGTGGCTGCCCCCTCGTGGGGTGCTTCCGGGGGGATTGTAACAATGTGGTTGAAGGTTTGGGGGAGTTGACCGGAAAGTACTCGGTTTTTATGAAGTTTAAGCAGCAAGAGGATGATTATATGTGGGTACTCACAAATGTTTACGGACCGAATGACTACAAAGAGAGGAAGGAGTTGTGGGAGGAATTGGCTGATGTTAGAGGGTTGTGGGATGGGCCTTGGTGCATGGGTGGGGATTTCAATGTGATCAGATTCTCAGAGGAATCCAATAAGGTTAATCTGAGGGTGACAAAAAGCATGAGGAAGTTTAACAGTTTTGTGGATGCCTTTGTGCTTAAAAAGATTCCCCTAGCCCATAAGACATTTACATGGTCAAATCTCCAATCTAGACCCATTTGCTCTAAGCTGGATAGATTCCTGTTCTCTTTGGATTGGGAAGAAGATTGGGGAACCTTGGCTTCTAGAGCTCTCCCAAGGGTGACCTTGGATCACTGGCCCATAGTGTTATGTAAGAAGGAAAGAAGGTGTGGAGGTTCTACCCCCTTTAGATTTGAAAATATGTGGTTACTTCATCCAGGGTTTACTAACAAAGTGAGGGAGTGGTGGTATAAGTGTAACCCACTGGTGGAATGGGAGGGGATGAGATTCCATAAGAAACTACAATTCTTGAAAGCAAAATTCAAGGAGTGGAATTTGGTGGAGTTTGGGAGAATAGAAGAAAGAAAGGGAGATCTGATGGATAAGATTGAAAGCCTTGACTCTAAAGAAGAAATGGGAGAATTTGGAGAGGAAGACAATGATCTCATGAGAGATTTGAGAAGACAGTTAGAAGACTACCTACACAAGGAGGAAATTAGCTGGAGGCAAAAATCTCAATGTAAACGGTCGCAAGCTGGAGACAGAAACACTAGGTATTTCCACTCTCTAGCAGATGGCAGGAGAAGAACTTTATCTCCAAATTGGTAGTAGATGGAGTGAGTTAGTACAACAAGAGGAGATTGTCAGGGCCTGTGTGGAGCACTTCAAATCTATTCTAAGAAGGCCTGTGAGTAGAAGGGTGTGGGTAGAAGGATTGGATTGGCCAGATGTAGGGGTGGAGAACAGGAGAAGGTTGGAAAGAAGCTTTAATTTAGAAGAGATCAAGGAGGTTGTGTTTTCTATGGATAGAACAAAAGCTCCAGGGCCGGATGGGTTCACAATGGCTTTTTATCAGGACTGTTGGGATATCTTGAAAGATGATCTTTTGCGGGTGTTTGAGGAGTTTTTCAGGAGAGGAATTGTCAATCCGAGTGTGAACTCTACATTTACAGCCTTAATTCCAAAAAAGAAAGATGCATCCCACTCGAAGGATTTTAGGCCAATTAGCTTGGTTAATAGCTTGTATAAGATCATTGCAAAAGTGTTGTCTTTGAGGCTGAAGAAGGTATTGTCAGATATCATTGCACACTATCAAGGAGCTTTTGTGAGTGGAAGACAAATTACTTATCAGATTTTAATTGCTAATGAGAGTGTGGAGAACTTTAAGAGGGATAAGAAGAAGGGAGTGGTCTGTAAGTTGGACTTGGAAAAGGCTTATGACTTGGTGGACTGGGATTTCTTGAGGAAAGTTTTGACTAAATTTGGGTTTGGGGCTAGATGGTGTAAGTGGATCATGGGTTGTGTCCGGAATTGTCATTATTCAGTGCTAGTGAATGGGACAGTGGTAGATTTCTTTCCAGCCAGTAGGGGTATAAGACAAGGAGACCCCGTTTCTCCTTTCTTGTTCATTCTAATTGTGGAGGTTTTGGGGAAACTGATTCACAGAGCAGATTCTAGGGGGCTCATTAAAGGCTGGAGAGTTGGGAGAGTGGAAACCCCTCTCACTCACTTACAGCTTGCTGATGACACGATTTTGTTTTGTGAAGGCAGTAATGTGAGCTTTATCAGGAACTTGAAGTCGGTGATACAACTGTTTGAGCAAATGTCTAACTTGAAGGTTAACCTTGGGAAAAGCTACAGTGGGGGTGAATTTGGAGGAGGGAGAGATCAGGGAGAGTGCTGAAGTGTTGGGGTGTGAAGTCTCGGGGTGGCCTTTGAACTACTTAGGGTTGCCATTAGGTGATAATCCTATGAGATAGAGCTTTTGGAACCCAGTGGTGGAAAGGTTTGAAAATGTTAGAATGTTAGAATGATGTCTCTTTGTATGAGTGTTCAGCTGATAAGAGTTCTTATTAGCCCATACTTAAGTTTAAGTTATCCTGTAACTGGGCCTATGTTAATGGGCCTAAGCATGTTTAATGTTTTAAGTTAACTGGGTGTCCCATCACTAATCAGGGGCATTCCAGTACTTTCTTGTATCTTGTACTACATTCAAATATAAATAATAGCATGGTCGACTGGCTAGTACAGTTTGACATTCCAGCATCTCTTCTTCTTCCCCTCTTTTCTGCTACTTCGACTACAGTGGTTCAACTTTCATGGTATTAGAGCATTGAGCACCTTCCTAGTTATAGCCGACGCCATCTCCTCTTTCTTGCGGTATTTCTTCTTTTTTTATCTGGGTTGCTGCTGTGAAACCCTAGGGTTGCAGGAGAACAACACAAGGTTCGACCTAGGGTTTCCCTTGGTTGTAGGGCGCAAGGGAGGTAAGACCCTGAAGCTAGAGTCCTACTAGTTTCTAGTAGTTAGCAGCTATTCGGCTGCTAAGAAGAGGTCTGTATAGGACAGACCTAGTTGAGGACTGATTTCAGCAGTCCTAGTGTTGTCCATAAGGAGGGGAACTCCCTTTCCAGTTGCAATACTCGAAGTTCAAGTGGAGTCTGCATAGCACAGGTCGGTTACCAGCCCAGAACACCTTTTGTTGTTGTAACTGAACTGCTTCAGAACTGTGACAGTCTCGGCAAGTCTGAAACTGTGTGGCGAGCTGTCAGGGCCTGCTGAGGTTACTTCAGCTAATCAGAACCTGCATCAGAACTGATTCAGAACCTTCAGAACTGCTTCAGCTAGTCTCAAATTAGTGCCATCCACACAGAGGTTGCAGTCAAGATGTCTTCAATATCTGGATATGTTTCTTCTAGGGATAACAGACCTGCGGCAAGGTCTTCAAATGTGGAAAATCCTAATCTGCACAGCCTGCAGATTACAAGTGTACTACTGGACGAATACAACTTCAGGGAGTGGTTCGTTTCTGCAATGTTGTTTATTACTTCCCGTGACCTCGCAGGCTATCTAGATGGGAGCAAGAAGGAACCTGACGTTGGCAGTGCAGATTATGCTGGGTGGCACAAGGAGAATGCCATAGTTATGTCCTCGCTGCTTGCCTCTATGACTCCTCGGGTTGCCAGGATTGTTCATCACTTTCCTACAGCAGCCAAGATTTGGGAAAAGGTGTCTAAGACCTATGGACAGAAGAAAAACAATGCTAGAATCTACAAATTGAATCAAGACATTGCTGCCCTAAGGCAAGGTGATATGACAGTTGCAACATACTTTGCAACTCTGGAAGGTCTTTGGGAAGAACTTGACCACCACTTGATATTAGATTGGGAAAATGCCAGGGACAAGGAGAGACATGATAAGCAAATTGAAGAGAGCAGAGCCTTCAAGTTCCTGGCTGGCCTAGACCCAGTATATGAGGGTATAAGGTCACAAATTCTAGGGAGAGACGAATTACCGGAGCTTCACCATGTCTATTACCTGGTGAGGAATGAAGAAGTCAGGAGAAGGGAGACACAAGTTGACTCCTAGACACAGTCAACTGGACTATCTGGAGAACATTCAGCCCTAGCTAAGGGAAATAGATATTCAGACAAGAAGTCCCTCAAGTGTACCCATTGTGGTGGTGAGAAACATACAAAGAAGAAATGTTGGGTCTTGTATCCTCATCTGAAGCCAGCTGCTTTGAGAAAGGACAAAAGGCAACATAAGGGTCACATAGCAAGTGGGAATCTTGCCACCAACAACAATAGTGACAACTCACAGAGCACTCCGACAGTGTCCTCTTCCACCACAGGGTAGGCTGCCGACTCCTCTGGACCAAGTACTTTGGGCTTCACAGCTAGTGAGGTAGAGGTTCTCAACCAAGCATTAGCCTGTCTGAAGAACAATCCTTTAGCTTCCACCTCTCTTGCCAAATCAGGTACAGCCTCTGCATTTAGTGTGACTAGTTCCATTAATTCTACCTCTTGGGTGATTGATTCCGGAGCCACTGACCATATGACACATATGTCCTCCTTATTCTCTTCATATCATTTGTTGTCTGGCCAGGATAAGATGAGAGTGGTTGATGGGTCTCTCTCCACCATCTCTGGAAAGGGGGTGGTTGACCTAAGCAAAGATCTCTCACTCAAATCAGTCCTACATGTTCCTAGTCTTACCTCAAATCTGTTGTCTGTTTCAAAGCTTACAAAAAAATTGAACAGCAGTATAACTTTTTTTCCCTCTCATTGTGTTTTCCAGGACAGATTGACGAGGAGAACGATTGGGAGTGGTCATGAGTATGGGGGCCTCTACTATTTTGATGCAGACATCAGCTCAGCCCTACAAGCTTCTGCTACTACTAGTCCGGAAAGTGTGGAGTCAATAGCTAGGTTGCACCTGTGGCATGCTAGGCTAGGTCATGTGTCTTTCTCTTCTTTAGCAATGTTGTTTCTAGAATTATGTAAGGAAATTCCAAGTCAAAGTTTAATTTGTGATGTGTGTCAAATGTCAAAACAATGTATAACAATGTATCCAATTTCTAGTAATGAAATTCAAGCTCCTTTTGATTTGGTTCATTCTGATGTCTGGGGACCTTCACCCATTGTTTCCATTGATGGCTTCCGTTACTTTATCAGTTTTATTGACCATTATTCTCGATGCACTTGGATTTATCTATTAAAAGGACGTGATGAAGTTCCACAGATAATCATGATTTTTTGCAAGATGATTGAAACACAATTTGAGAAGAAGATTAAGCAATTTCGGTCGAACAATGCAGCTGAGTACTTTGAAAGATCCCTGAACTCATTCATGGGAGATGCAGGCATGTTACACCAATCATCATGTGCTTACACCCCTCAGCAAAATGGGGTTGTTGAACGCAAGAACAGGCACCTATTGGAGACAACTTGAGCCCTACTTTTCCAGCACAAAGTGCCTAAGCAATATTGGTCTCAAGCTATACTCACTGCATCATACCTGATAAATCGATGCCATCTAAGGTATTGGGTATGAAGACTCCTTTCTCTGTTTTGTGCCCCACTCTTCCAGAATTTCCTCTTCCACCATGGGATTTTGGTTGTACATGCTTCATACATGTGAAGGCTCCAAAGAAAACCAAGTTGGACCCCAAGGCTACGAAGGGAATATTTTTGGGGTACTCTCCTACACAAAAGGGGTATAAGTGTTATGATCCTGTCTCCAATAAAAAATGTCACCAGAGATGTAGTCTTTTTTGAGTCTCAACCCTATTTCCAGTCTTCCCAGAATCCTCTTCAGGGGGAGACTTGTAGGTTGGAAGAGGATTCTCATTCTCCCTTCCTTTTTGTTCCCCTTTCATCACCTTCCACTACTCCTAGCTATGACATTCCAGGTCAACCTAGTGAGGCTCCCACTGTGCCAGTTACTTCTCCTAATACAGCAGATGCTCCTGAAGGTTCTAGTAGGCAAGAGAAAGAGATACTTACATACAATAGAAGGAAGAAGGGCCCTCAATCTCATGATTGCAACCAATTGAACTCAGATCAATCTGTCTCTGCAATCCAAGGTAATTCTGACTCACTCACTTCGGATTTGGACCTTCCTATTGCTCTCCGTAAGCCTGTTCGTTATTGTACCACTTGGCATCCCATTGTTGATTATGTTTCTTACTCACACTTATCTCCTGCTTATCACTCATTTGTGTCTGCTCTTTCCTCTGTATGTGTCCCTTCCAGGTACTCTGAGGCGGCATCTGACCCAAGGTGGAAAGAAGCTATGAATGAAGAGATGAAAGCCCTAATGAAAGCAGGCATTGTTGGGTGCAAGTGGGTATTCACAATAAAGCACAGGGAAGATGGGTCAATCGAGAGGTACAAGGCCAGACTTGTGGCAAAGAGATTTACACAAAAGGAAGGAATTGACTACAAGGAAACCTTTGCTCCAGTAGCAAAGCTCAACACAATCAGGGTTCTACTGTCACTAGCAGCAAATTTCTCTTGGGATCTCCATCAGCTAGATGTGAAGAATGCTTTCCTAAATGGTGATCTTCATGAAGAGGTATTCATGGAACCTCCTCCTGGCTATGATGTTGGAAAGAAAGTGTGTAAACTAAGGAAAGCATTATATGGTTTGGAGCAGTCTCCCCGGGCATGGTTTGAGAGACTTTGTATGGCCATGAAGAAAGTGGGGTACACACAGAGCAGTGCAGATCATACATTGTTTACAAGGAGACAGGATGACAAACTTACGGCTCTCATTGTTTATGTGGATGATATGGTGATTATTGGAAATGATGTGGAAGAGATGAAGAGGCTGAAGGAGTTCTTAGCTTCAGAATTTGAGATCAAAGACCTGGGAAATCTGAGATATTTTCTTGGGATTGAAGTTGCTAGATCAAGAGAAGGAATCTACATATGTCAGCGGAAATATGTGCTTGATCTCCTAGAGGAAACAGGCATGATGGGGTGCAGGCCAGCAGACACTCCAATAGAACCAAACCATGGACTACAAGAATCAATGGGTGAGGAATACTGTGATAAAGAGAGGTACCAAAAATTGGTAGGAAAACTGATATACTTATCCCTTACTCGGCCAGACATTGCCTATGCAGTGCATGTTGTCAATCAATTCATGCACTCACCAAAGATCCCTCATATGAGAGCAGTGGAAAGAATTCCCAGATACTTGAAGACTTGACCAGGGAAAGGAATTCTATTCAGGAAAAACAGCAGATTTGAAATTGAAGCCTACACTGATGCTGATTGGGTTGGGTCTGTTGGAGACGGAAAATCAACCTCGGGTTACTGTACATTCTTGGGAGGAAACCTGATCATATGGCGCAGTAAGAAGCAGAATGTTGTGGTTAGATCAAGTGCAGAGGCAGAATATCGAGCTATGGCACACGGGGTTGCTGAACTGTTATGGCTCAGAACTCTTCTTAATGAGCTTGGTATTAAGGCTGAGAGTCCTCTCAAGCTGTATTGTGATAATAAAGCTACTATCAACATTGCCAACAACCCCGTGCAGAATGACAGGACAAAACATTTTGAAATTGATCGACACTTTGTCAGAGAGAGAATTGTTTCAGGAGAACTCTATGTGCCTTATACTCCATCAGAGATGCAAATTGCAGATGTATTGACTAAAGGACTGCAACAACAAAGTTCAGGGACATACTTGGCAAGCTAAACATGATTGATATCCATGCTTAGCTTGAGGGGGAGTGTTAGAATGTTAGAATGATGTCTCTTTGTATGAATGTTCGGCTGATAAGAGTTCTTATTAGCCCATACTTAAGTTTAAGTTATCATGTAACTGGGCCTGTGTTAATGGGCCTAAGCCTATTTAATGTTTTAAGTTAACTGGGTGTCCCATCACTAATCAGGGGCATTCCAGTACTTTCTTGTATCTTGTACTACATTCAAATATAAATAATAGCATGGTCAACTGGCTAGTACAGTTCAACATTCCAGCATCTCTTCTTCTTCTCCTCTTTTCTACTACTTCGACTACAATGATTCAGCTTTCAGAAAAAAACTGGTATCCTGGAAAAAGAACTACCTCTCTCTTGGTGGGAGAATTACACTAATTAAGGCCACGCTTGCTAAGTTACCCATCTTTTACCTGTCGGTGTTTAAAATCCCAGTGAAGGTTGCTAACAGATTGGAGAAGCTAATGAGAGATTTCCTGTGGGAGCCGGGAGAGGAGAAGAGGGATCATAGTGTTAGCTGGGAGATAGAGTGTAGGAGTAAGACTTGTGGTGGTTTGGGGCTTGGGAGTATTAGGATAAGGAATATGACTCTGTTGGGAAAGTGGTTGTGGAGGTTCCCTATGGAGAAGGAGAAGCTATGGGATAGAATAGTGGCAAGTATACATGGGTTGGAGCACAATGGATGGAACGTTGGAATCAGAGCTAGGACCACAAGCAATTCTCCTTGGAAAGCCATTCATGACATGCTACTAGTTTTTTCCCCTAATATCAAGTATGATTTGAATTCCGGTAACTCCATAAAATTTTGGGAAAAAACCTGGGTGGGGAGTGCCCCTCTAAAGGATCAGTTTCCTTCTTTGTATGCTCTTTCTGATTTGAAAAATGAGCCAATCTCGTCTTTCACCACCCCGTCCTCTTCCACTTCTGGGATTGGGTGGAACTTGGGTCTAAGAAGGGATTTGAGGGACTAAGACTTCGACAGTATTTCGAGCCTTATTGCACTTCTTGATAACGTTGTCTTAGACCCCACTAGGGTAGATTCTAGAATTTGGACACCTACCCCCAATGGCATCTTTTCTTGTGCTTCTTTCTTCAAAGTCTTAAGTTAGTCCACCAGTCCTACTTTCCCCCCTTTCCCTGTTGATGAGGTTTGGTGCAAAGCAATACCTCCTAGGGTTGGTAATTTTTGTTGGGAAGCCTATCTAGAAAGAATCAACACTGGTGATCTACTCCAAAAGAAGAGACCCAATACTTGCTTGTCACCTCAATGGTGTGTTCTTTGTAAAGCGGATGGGGAGACTGGTTTTCACCTACTTGGATGTAGTTGGTGATCTCCCTATTTGGATGTAGCTGGAATCCTCCATCAGACTTGCAAGGTCTTTTTTCCCCTTCTTTTTTCAGGTGGCGAATAAAAAAGGGAGGGACTATGTGGAGAGGATTAAGGGCTGCAGTATGTTGGACACTTTGGGAAGAAAGAAACTCTAGGATATTCTCAGAAGCTGAGAGAGGAGCAGCAGATCTGAGGGCATTCATACATATTAGGGCGATACAGTGGTTGAAATCTTTGGAGCTATTCACAGATTACACTGTGGATGACATGTTGAGGAAGTGGGGTGAAATTACAAATTGCACATAGACCAAGACAGTAATGAGTGTGGCTTGGACCCCTCCACCTGGTGGATTCTTGAAATTAAACTTTGAGGGTGTAGTAGGGGAAATCTGGGACAATCGGGGATTGGGGGTGTTTTTAGGGATGAAAATGGGGTCATTTTTGCCATTTTCTCAGGCCCAATTGGAGTGGGTGACTCCCTTAAAGCTGAGATCTTTGTAGTTATGGAAGGAGTCCGGAAAGCTAAGGAGTTGAACATCAGGAAACTCATAATTGAAGGGGATTCAGAGGTGGTGATAGGGTGGCTGATTAAAGATCACAATGGCTTATGGAAGTACAACAATGAGAGGAGGAAATTCAAGTGGCTGGTGCGGGAGATGGAAGTTAAGACATGTTGGGTTAAAAGATCGACTAATTCCCTAGCTGACGGTTTAGCTAAACAAGGGGCAGAAAGGGATTCACTGTTTTGGGCTAAGCTGTAACTTTAGTGTTTTTTTTTTTCTTTTTTTTTTTTCCTTTTCTTGAGGTTCTTTGTTGCTCTTGGAAGATAAGTGTGTTTGTCTTCCCCTTGTAAATCTTCTATTGATGATTTAATGAAAGTGTTATTGATCAAAAAAAAAGGAGACAAACAACTATTGGGTCTTTTTCTCTGAAGTAGATCCCCTGTATTAACTCTTTCCAGAAAGGCTTCCCAACAAAAGCTCCCAACCTTTAGAGGTATAGGTCGACACCACACTTCTTTAATAGGAAAAGATAGTCCAACAGGAGAAGGGGGTAAAAGGGCCTTGAAAAAAGAGGCACAAGTGTAGGATCCCAAGGGAGTGAGTGTCCATATTCTAGTATTCTACTATCTGACTTCGATAGCTCAATGAAGACCCCTTCAAGAATGGATAGTAAGGCTAAAATGTAGGCTAACTTTGTGTCCCTAACATCTCTTCTCAGGTTCAAATTCCAACCGAATCCAAAAGGTGAATTAGAAGGTACTAGGAAAGAGGAAATCGGTTCATTTTTAAGGGTGGAAATAGCAAAGAGGCCTAGAAATTGATCTTTCAAAGAGGAGTCCCCAACCCACACATGTTCCCAAAATTTAATGAGATTACCTGAGTGTAAATCATACCTGACCTGTGGATAGAACAAGGGAAAAATGGCTTGAATAGCTTTCCAAGGAGAAGCTCTTATAGTCCTTTCTAGGATCCCAAAGTCCCATCCATTGTCTGCCAGTCCATGTATACTTCCCACCATCTTAACCCACTGTCTTTCTTTCTCCAATGAAAATCTCCACAGCTATTTCCCTAGTAGTGCTAAGTTCCTAATCCTTATATTCCCAATTACCAAACCCCCATCCTTCTTACATTTACATACCACCTCCCACCTAACCCTATGGTCCTTCTTCTCCTCCCCCGGATCCCAAAGAAAGTCTCTCATTAGTTTTTCCAGCATGCTAGCTACCTTAGCCGGAATCTTAAAGACTGATAGGAAATAAACAGGAAGGTTGGCAAGAGTAAACCTAATCAAAGTGATCCTCCCTCCAAGAGATAAATAATTTTTCTTCCAGTTGGCAAGTCATTTTTTCAAACCTCTCCACAAGGGCCCAAAATTCACTTTTCTAAGGATTGTCTCCCAATGGTAAACCAAAGTAGTTTAAGGGCCAATTAGATACTACACACCCCAAAATGTATGCACACTCACAAACCTCCCCCTCCCCCATATTGACTCCAATCATACAACTCTTCTCAAAGTTTACTCTAAGGTTTGACATTTGCTCAAAAAGTTGTATAGCGAGCTTCAGGTTTCTAATCCTATTGATATCCCCTCCTTCACAAAACAGGATTGTATCATCTGCCAATTGTAGGTGTGTAAGTGGTATGTTGTCTCTTCCAACTCTCCATCCTCTTATTGAATCCCTAGAATCTGCTTTGGATAATAATCTCCCCAACACTTACTGCAACCAAAGTAAACAAAAAAGGGGAGAGAGGGTCCCCTTGTCCAATCCCTCTCAAGTGTGTAAGGGGAGCAAGGAATTTCATTAATCGTTAAATAAAATTAAGGTGAGTACAACGGTTTGGAACTTTCCAACAAGACCTAAGAGGCATAAGTCAAAACTTAAACTTTTGCTCAAAACAACTGAGGTCTATTAACGCTGCATTTGGCATTCCTTATTTTAAGGACTTACTTCCTTTTTGCAATTAAAATGCCCCTATGAACACTGAGTTTTTAACTGCAAAAAGGAGATAAGTCCTTAAAATAAGGAATTCCAAATGCAGCCTAACTCCCTGTTTAGCAATTACATCAGTCATTCCATTTGCAGTTCTTCTTACCCAACTAATGGTAGCATTGGGTTCTCTTGAGAGGTACAAAATCTCCCTAAATTCATGCATGTACATCTAAGGAGCTGAGTTAATTTCCCTTGTCCAAGATAGTTAATTTTGAATCCCCATGCACAACTTGCTCTTGGACTCCAATCTGTTTTGCTTGTTTTAGTCCTTGCAACTGTGCCAGTAGTTCAGCTCTAACTCAATCACCATTACCAATTGGGGGCAATGCCATCACCTAACCCAAGTGATTCCTGAATACACCCCCTATACCTGCTCTGCCCGAATTACCCATGGAACTTCGATCAAAGTTCAATTTTATTTTGCTGTCAGCTGGGGGAGTCCAATTCATATGCACCTTTTCCTTTTTCCTGTTTGTGCCACTACTGTCCAAGAATTTACAATATCAATGACAGAATGATCGAACGAAGTCCAAGGTTTTTATCCAATGTCCAAATCTTATTGTAATGCCTTCTATCAACTCCTCCTTGGTTCTGCTCAAATCAAAAAGATTCTTTGGTTCTGCTCCTCCCAAATAGACCAGACTACTGCTGCCCGTACTACCTTGACCTTCCACATAATTCTCCCACTTTTCTTTGGCTGCCTCACAAAATTGGGACTGAATAGGCTTAGCACATCTTGAGGGGGAACCCATTTGCAACCAATGAGAGAGCAGATACTCCCAAATATAAAACACAAAGGGACACAAAATAAGTAAATGAGGGAGCCCAAATTGAATGAGAAGGTTGAAGAAATAAGCACAAGAAAAGGTGCCACTAGGGGAGGGAGCCCAAATTGTAGTGTCCTCTAAGTTCTGATCCAGGAAAATATTATCCTGCTTGGCTAATAACAATACAAGAGCCCCACATTCAATATCCCTCAAGCCCCTCCAATTCAACCCTGAAGGGAGGCAGGACCAAACTTTGAGATAAGTTCAAATTTATAAGTAGAAAGAGAATAGAGCATGGGGAATTGCAATTTCAAGGGGAATTCACCAAGCCACAAATATTCCCAAAACAGGAGCCACTTTGCATCCCAGCCATTTTCCACCACTGGTTTCCAAAAACTCTCAGCCCTCGTGTTGCCTCCCAAAGGTAGTCCAAGGTATTCTACAAGCCAGTTTCTAACCTCACATCCTAGGATCCCTGCCACTGCCTGAACCTCAACCTCGCTAATATCAAGTCCTGCAGCATAACTTTTTCCCCAATTCACCTTTGGATTAGAAACCCTATCGAAGGTATTAACTATTTCCTTTAGGCTTCTCAAGCTTCCTTCATCACAACCATCACAAACACAATTATATCATCTACAAACTGAAGGTGGCTCACAACTACGTCATTCCTTCCCACCCTCCAACCACTAAAGGAATTTGCCAAGTCAATTTTACTATCAACATACTTTAAAACTTCAGCAAATAGTGTGAAAAGTAAAGGGGATATGGGGTCATTTTGTCTCAAGCCCCTTTTTGTTAAGAAAAAATCCCTAGCTACTCCATTTATCAAAATTGAATAGTGTACAGAGCTAATACAACCTTTAATCCAATTCCTCCAATGGGTTCCCAACCCCATTTTTTCCATAATGCCAAGGAGAAATGACCAATTCACCATATCATAAGCCTTTTTTAGGTCCAGCTTACAAAAAGCCCTTTCCACCCCTCTTTTTCTTCTTTGCCACACACCCATTAGCTATTAGGATCTGATCCACAAATACATGCTTGTTTTGATTTCACAAATCGATGAATGAGAATTTGAGTGGTTTCTTCTTTCTACCAACTTGGTAAGTGATTCTATGGTTTTTATCTTCTCTACTGGAAATCTTTGGAACCTATGATCTTTATTATACTTTTTAATTAACCCTTAAAGTGTAAGTAAAGAAGAATAAGGTTTGAAGCTGAAGATATAGCAGATGATGACCTAGTTGCCAACATGTTGCCTAGGCAACAAGGCATACCAAAGGTGCTTAGTCTAAACATTATGGATTCTATTGAAAAGACACCCATCTAGGTAATAAGGAGACACCTAGGTAACAAAAATTACAAGGCAAGCACCTTGTTGTAATATTCTTACTAATGTGTTTTGAGACATCCTATCATATAAATTTTACTTATGTTTATTTTAGGCTTTTACTGGTAAAGATCCAAGAATTTTTTGAGGTGGATTCCAAGGATGGCCAACAGCTTGGCTGATAATTTTGCAAGGATTGGTATGAACAGAAGTGCTTTAGAATGGGGAATGCCGGCCAGGACTAAGGATAGATCTATAACAGTGTTAGGTGGCATTCGCTAAGTTTGATCTCTGATCTCTGAAAATAAAAAAAGTTCTTAAGAACAGTTCTGATTTCTCAACCATCAAAAATAATGTTTCTGCTTATCTGAAGTTATGTATCCACTCAATATTCTGAATGTTGGAACCTCTCTGAATAATGCCTATTTTACAATTTTGCCCCTTTGAGTGTATAATCTATATTATATATGGAAATTTCTATGATGCCAGAAGGGTATACCACCAAAGAACTTTGACCAATCAGAAGCACCCACCCCTCCATGAAATTTGATGAATACCAGTTCTGTGATAGTGATACTGGTTGATTGGCTATCATCTTTTTAGGTATCATGCCTGTTCGACTTGAAGTTTGGGTTAGGGTTAGGGTTGAAAGTATGAACCCAACTTAACTTCAGGTTTAGGGGTGCAATTGAGCCGAGCCAAGCCGAACTTTGGCATTTTGGCTCACTTGGACTAAAATATTACTAGGTTTGAGTTCGAGTTCGAGTTTGAATTCGATTCAAACTATATTTTCTGGTTTGAGCTCAGTTTGATTAAATACTCGATGAGCTCAAGTTTGGCTGGAAAGCTCGAAAATGAATATATTTTTATATTTTATAAATATATATGATATATTTTTTTATAATATATAGGATATTCTTATATTGTACATAGATTATAAAAATATTTTTTATAATATGTATTATAAAATATATTTTTACATTAATCGAGCCAGGCTTGCAAGCTTTCAAGATGAACTTTTTATTGGTCGAGCTTGAGTTTGAATAACTAATTGAGCTTACCCCGAGGTTCAAACTCAATTCAATCTCAATTAGAATCGAACTCGAGCCCAAACTATTTGATTAGAGCTCAATTCAATTGCATCCCTATTCTGGTTGGGTTAGGGTTGAGGCCTTAGCCAACTCGAACCCAACTTAATTTCATATTTCTATGTATAATTATTATATGCATGTATGCATGTAGATATATATGAAACTATGCATGATGCATCTATAAATATGTTTACGAGTGTTTATATGCATGTACATATATATGAAACTATGCACGATGCATCTATAAATATGCGTACGAGTGTTTATATGCATGTCAACAGTTTTTTTTTTTTTTTGATGAATTATATGCATGTCAACAGTTGTAACTTTAAAGGCAAATTTTCTTTTACTAAAGCATGATAACTGTGTTATTTTATATATAATAATGCTAAAAAACTGAATTGACTTCAACCCTCGAGTATAGAAAAAAAGAGCATTTGACAAAAGGAAGTAGAAAAGTGAGGACAACCAAAACTCAATCTGAACCAAGCCCAATCCCAACCCAAAAACCATGGGTCGTATTAGGGTTAGGATTGGAGGTTCAACAGCTCAGCTTGGGTTAGAGTTTACTTAAATCCCAGCTAACCCAGCCCAAGTGCCCGACTTGCACCCCCTACAGTAAAAGGAAGCCACACTCAGACATTCACATGCCCTGTACAATAACCTCTATACAGCAGATGGGAAAAACCCCAACCCTCTGACCCCTACTGGCTAGACAACTCCACCAAGAATATCAAATAGCAACCCTCCAACCCAACCTATCAAATAGCCCCAAAAATCTAATAAGAGACACAAAAGCATAGAAACACCTCCAGCAAACCAAAAACACAATTAACCCCCCAAATGCCCCTCCTTCCCAATCTAATAAACTTATTGAAGGGATCAAGCTGTACCTTCCCCCTTCTGCCCCTGCCTCTAGAACCTTCAACAAACCCTTCCTCAAGCTTCTGTCAGTCATTCCCCCTAAATGCTAGAGTCCCTACCACATCATACTTCAGAGATTCCAAACCTCTCAGCAAGATAAATATTGACTCATGTCATAAACGCATCAGCATCAGTTGGCATCCTCACTTGCTCATTTGCAAATAACTTTCTCTTTCTTCCAACTGCCTAAACACAAACTTGGTCCTCTTCCCCCAAGAAAAGTATCTCGGAAACCTAGCCACTTTTGTTGATCTTCTAACTACTCTCCCCACAGGCAATTTTTTTGTTAAGCCTCTCCCCAGGGAATTGATTGCTGAGTTCAACCGTTTAATCAACAATTACATCCTCTTCCTACATGAGCAACTTCATTTTGGATGGATAAAATACTCTTTTTTCTCTTGCATAAGCCTGAAGGAGGGATGAATACCTGTGGTTTAGGTCCCTAATCCCTTATATTCTAGATCTTTCGGTCACTGTTAATATGCTTTCTATCACTCTCTATCCCAGCCTTTTCCATCCTTCTTAATCAACAAAATGCAATTCTTAAGTAAAAATAAAGCTAATAGACATTATATGCCTATGCATATTTGTATACCACTCCTAATGGCAATTTTTGGATGCTAAATTAAGATATTTTTCATTTAAATTAGGAGGGGAAGGAGTAAAAGAAAATAACAAGTCAAATTTCACTTACCAGAACCCCATCCAGTTCTGATGCCACATGTTTCCTGGAAATTCCCTATAAACTGCAAGATAAGCAGCCAACTGAAATCAAACTGCAGCAATGCCCTTGGCACAAGTAATGTATTCCAATTAACTGATCATGTAAATGCATCCATATAATAACAAATTGTTCTATATGGCATAATGCATAATACTATACAATGTAAGTGAGGTCTAACAAGAAAAGCACAGCCCACATGACCTGCCTTTTCTTGTTGTAGACTTCTATTTAATTTACAAATGATCAGGATAACAATGCATACTAGCGATCATCCTAGTTTTGTTGTAACTCAATACCATGAGCAGCAAACCGATTTATAATGTCCTGCTTGAGCTTTTGAAGTTAGTTTATTTTTATTCATTCAACATTTTGATAGGTACAGATTAACTAAAAAGGACAATGCCCACTGTTTGTCCCAGCTATCTGGGGTCTTGGGAGGGGTAGAAAGGGTACAGTCCTAACCTTTGGCATTTTTTACACAAAGTGGCCACCCACAGACTTGAACCTGTGTTCTCATGCTTGGCAGCCCATATTTTACAATTACACCAAGTAATGGCCTCTAAAGATTAACTACACCAAATATATGATTAAGTCAGGTTAATCATCCTTGAGCTCTAAAAGGATATTTTATCCTTATGGTAATGAATAGCTTGCTATTAAAGTCTATGGGTGGTGGTAGCAAACCTAGAATCAAGTCTTCACCCAGGTTGGGGGGCTTGGGGTTTTGAGGAGGGCTACCCCTGTTGTCTAGCCCATTTGCCTACCAAAAATCTAACAACAACAAAGTATCATATCATGGAAAATGGCACCAGACAGCAAATATCAACATCCTACCCCCAACAGAAATAGCAAACATTAGCATCCTAACCCTACTTTCTGCAATTCTTTACCTTCTAATCTTCCAAATGCCAAGCCAGATCCATTTAAAGGGGATCATGAACACCAGATAACCACAATTACCAGTTTTCACATCAACACATCCTTAAGTATTTAATTTATAAACAACAATAATCCTCGAAAGAAGAGCCCTATTAAAGAAGGGCGAGGAGGCAAAGAATTCGACTATGACCCTAGCAGAGGGACCAGCCGAGGAAGAATATGAAGATGCCGGGAACCCTTGGTATTACGATATCAAGAATTATCAGAAGGACAAGTTCATCCCAGATTTTGCCACACCTCAACAAAGGAGAGCGTTGCGTGACCTCTCACGTCGCTTTGTCATGCTAGGGGACGTTTTGTACAAGCGATCCTTCAACGGTGTACTTATTAGGTGCAACACTCGAGAGGAAGGACATTTTGTAATACAGGAAAGAAAAATTAATTTAATTAAAATGTAGAACATAAAGAGGAAAAGGCATGACCATAAGATGAAATAAGTGAATTTATACAGTTGAGGCATTCTTGATTGAGAAAAAATGATTCCCTCTGGACGCCTGGACGCCTGTCCGAGTAGTGAAGTCTAAACGAGAGTTGTGGTTGGTTGTTGACCAACATAAAGCGTGGGAGAAAGATAGACAAAGGAAATAACAAAGTGAAGTCGTCCTAGTGAGCCTCCCGTTAGGTTGAGAAGGAAGGGGAATTCTAAAGAGAGATGTCTGAATTACGAATCGCTCTTAATACTCGAAATGACTAAGCATGATGATTAGAGACTCCATGGATTATAAAATATTTTGGCCATACTTTATGGGAATTTTGAAAAGGGGCACTTAGACAGTGCGAGCTCGGCCAAGAGCTGTTGAATACAGTATTATTCAATCATTTGAGAACCGAACGAGCAGTAGATGAGTTTATAACAGAACAAAGAAGCCTAACCTTCTGTTTAGCCAAGAGAGGAATCAATAATAGGTGGTTTCATTAGAAGCTAGGGCGCGGAGCCCGCTACGCTCAGTCAAGGAACGAGGAAAAGCAAAATGGAATGAATGGTTGAAGCGACTGATGAGTGAGAGCGCTATGAAGAGCAAGTGTTTTCTCAACGCCTCTGTGGACGACCTCTCCAGGCGGACCTACCATCCCGTCAGCCTCGGACAAAGACACCAAGTTATGTCTATAGCTAAGGGAACTCGTATCCAGCATCAGAGAACAACATCTTGTTGCGCCACGCTACCTTACTCGTTAGGGGCGGCCTTACTCTCAACGTCTTTAGACACAATGATGGCTTCGCCATAGAATAGATCAACCCAGTTCCCATTCTTTTCCGGTGCACTCGCTTTGTATCTCCGACACACAAGGAAGGACGCGGTGGGAAGGAAGCAGCCCTAGCCTCTGTCCGGCCGATCATTCCGCTGGCATCTCTCATTCACGCCCCCGTTTGACTGCCGCTCGGGGATGTAGTTGTAGATACGTTAGTCTTGGTGGGTCGTTGGCTCCACTTGTTATCTCCTTCTACGACATGCTGTTGTCGTCGCCATATTTATTCCATATGTCACTTAGTCATCTCTGCCTCCCTGAGGGTCAGCACCTCCGAAAGAAACGGAGGACTTCATTCGGTGACTCCGCGATCGCCCTCTGAACGATCAGAATAAGGTAAAGCTTGAAGATAAGTTTTGTACTCTATTAATTTCTCAGTTATATTCCCATACTTGTCTTCAAAAATTCTTCGATTCTTTTTCTTTCAAACATTCCAGCAACCTACAAGCGGGATACGACTCCAGAGCAATCTAGCTTACTTGCTTCCCCTCAACTTTGGCCGTGAAGGAAAACTTTCCGCAACAGATTCTGGCTAAAAGCCTAATATTCCAAACTTTCAAGCTTCCTCTGCCCAATCCCCACTATTAGTACCCCACAAATTGATCTTTAATTTCAATTCAAACACCTCCAACTTTGATTCCTGCAGAAGATTTACACCTAGTGCAAACTTTCTTAATACAATCATGACTATTATTCTTCTTCTTTCTTATCTCAGCCCCCTCACAATCCAGGAAACCAGAATCATTCTCTGAAACCTCTCTCTCCCCCCGAACCCTAAAAGGTGGTTATGCCTGTCAGTCCTTATCGACTAAACCATCGTCCCTCCCTTTCCCCTTCTTTCCACACCTCTCCCCCCTCCCCTGAAACAATTATTTTTTTTTATGATTTTCCCTTCTATTTTCTCTAATTGTTCTATGTCTCTCCTCACTGTTCCTTCCCCTCCCAGGGAAAACAGCTTGAGAGATTTACCTACCTTCACCTGTCTCTCCACCAAGCTACCAATATCTACCTTCCCTCTCTCAGAACATTCTTCCCCTTTTTCTTTCCCTTCTTCAACCTCCGCTGAAATTTCTCTTCCTTCCCCCAACCCTTCACCACCCTTCTTCAACTCTGAATTCTCCCTCTTTACATACTGCCTTCTATTATACACTTTGTGAGCTTCTCCCCCACTCCTCTTCCTCTTCCGGATAACTCCCTTCCTTCCCACATCTTCAGACTCCCTGCCCACCCCAGCTCCAACAACCTTCAAGATTCCAGCTCCAAGAGAAGAAGGGGAAGCAGGAACTACAGAGGGCAGGGAGGAGGGGAAAGACAGGGTTTCCAGACTTACCGTCTCGGTGGGGATAACAGAGAGGGCCTTGTTTTTCACTTCAGCCAGCTCGGAAGGGAACCCAAAGTCCTCCTTCGAAGTTCCATCATCAACGCTATCAGGCTTCCTTGGGATAGAGTGCAGCACACAAAACCTGAGTCCTTAGTTCTCTGTAGAGTAGGATTGGAGCCCTCGTTCACCACCGGCGTTGCAGAGCTCATCACATTCTCTTTATCACCTGAACTGGAAGAAGATCCCTCTATTCTCTCTTCACCATGAGCAGCAACTTTCCTCCCTTTCTCGTATATAACCACCCAGATCCATTCTTTTTCGACTACATCCCCAAAGCTTCTTGCTCGAATGGTTTTCAAAAAGCTACACTCCCCTTGTTTCGAACAGGCAAACCTCTTTCCACTGCTGCCTTTCACCCACTACCTTTTCTTCTTCTTAAACCTCCTTTTAAAATCAACCGCTAACCGATTGAGGCGGTGGTCCCCACCCTATTTCTTCACTCTAGTATTTCTTGAACTCTTCCTCTCCCCGAAACCTTTCAAACCTTCTCCCTCCCTTCAGACTTTTGCCCTCCCTCCAGCTCAACCTCCCTCCCACCATATGTTCCTTCTTGCCCCGCCCCATTATCTCTGCTTTGTCCACATGTACATCACCGCTATTAGAACCCGCCAACTCATCATCCCCTCTCTCTCCCACCTGACCTTTTGTCTCCTTCCCCTCTGCCATACTCTCTGTTCTGACTTCTTGCGTATCCCTGCCTTTTGATTCCCCAACTTCTTCTGTTGTCATCACTTCTCTAGCATAATAATTACTGACCAAATTATTCGACTGATTCACAAACTCTTGCTGCTGAACAGAGACATCAGCTCCCTTGACAATCAATCTCAGTTCATAGGCTTCACCTGCGAATTCCAATATCAACCTATCTGGAATATCAACAAAGCCCCTGACTTCGACTAAAATCCTCGCCATATCGAGCTTCTCCCAAGTTCTATTCCTATCATCCTAATTCACAAATCTACCAAAAGCCCCAACAATTTCTTCAAACGCCAAGATGCTCCAAGCGTGCAGAGGAATTCTGACCACTCCAATCCAAATCGAATACATCGCTCTCCCAGCAACTAGCTCTCCAGCCGCCGGAAACCACCAATCTAATCTTAGGTCAAACTCCCTCTCATTTGTCTTCCCATATTCCAATACCCATTCTGCTGCTTTCCTATTGTGAAACATAAAAAGAAGAAGACCTGCATTCAACCTTCTCACTCCCATCAACTTCTCTTTCCCCCACTCTAATGCCACAAAGGTCTCAATGTTTTCAGTCTCCATCTCTCTTCCCACCACTCTTCCTATCAAACTTGCGTGAAGAACCTTCATCCTATCAGACTTCTATCTTACCTACTTTCCTGACATCCACAGTGATCTTCACACCAGCTTTCTTCATCTTCCGACTCCCTCACAGCACTGCCAAGGCTCGAGCCCTCACTTCCTCACTCCGCCCTCACATCCAGTGAGAAGGCTTGAGTCTTAATAGATTATTTAGGTCTCAGCCCCTAGAGAAGACTACCTACATAAGAAACACTAGTGAGGAGAAAGGCAAGTATAAGGCCTTCTTATTTGCAACATGTCACAAGTGTTTACCTTATCAAGGAAAGTTTCCCAGCAATTAGCTTGAAGTTTGGTGGATTAGGGTTAGGGAACATCCAAAAGAAGAACGTTGCTTTGTTAGGGAAATGGTTGTGGAGATTACCTAAGGATAGAGAAAAGTTGCGGGCAAAAGTTATCATTACTATTCATGGGTTTGCGGTTGATGGCTGCGATTCCCGGATTTTGGCTAGGGCCTCTAGAGTTTCTCCCTCCTAGAAGTCCATCCATACAATTTTACCATCCCTCTTGCCATTTGTCAGGTATAACACCTGTTCTAAAAATTATGTCAAATTTTGGGATCATGTGTGGTTGGATAATTCTCCTTGGATGGAGCAATTTCCCTCTCTTTATCCTATTTCCAATCGTAAGGATAAGCCCATTTCTTCTTCCACTATGCTTTCTATTTGCCGTTTGGGTTTGACTGGGACTTCAAGAGAGGGCTTTGTGAGTCAGAAATGAGTGTTGTTGTGTCTATTCTCCAAAGGTTGAAGGGATAGTCGAATTTGGACTCTTACTTCTTCTGGGTCATTCTCTTGTGCCACTTTCTTTTCAGCCTTAATTCAACCAGGGGATAGTTTGGAGATGCCTTTTCTTATTAGGAGGTTTGGAGCAAGCCTATCCCACCTTGTGTGGGTGCTTTTTGTTGGGAAGCCTATTTGGAGAGAGTCAACACTTCCAAATTTCTTCACAGAAAAAAAAAAAACAAATTGGTGCTTATCCCCTAACTGGTGTTCTCATTGTAAGGCTGATGGTGAGTCTTGCTACCACTTATTAATCTCCTACCATTTTATTTCATCAATATATGAATGTGCAAAGCTTGTTTACCTTTAACTTTGTTAGTTGGCCAAAGAACAAGGGAAGATATTTATGGAGATGTACAAAGGCGGTTGTGTGTTGGACAGCATGGGAAGAAAGGAATCAAAAAACCTTTCTTGATAAGCAGAGAAGTAGGGATGCCCTAATTGAAATCATTACAATTAGGGTGATCCACTGGGTGAAGTCTCTTGATCTTTTCGATAGTGGTTGCTGACTGAGCTCCTAGTAAGGCTGTAGTAAGACCAATTTGGTCCCCTCCTCAATGTGATGAGAGTAGTCAAGGAAATCCGGATCCCTCAGGCATAGGGGGCGTCTTTAGAAATGAGGAAGGAAGAACCATTACTGTCTAACTGGGATCAATTGGTGTAGAGATTCTTTGAGGGCTGAAATAATGGCTATGATGAAAGGTCTTCAAAGGGCTACAGAGCTAAACATTCAGAAGCTAGTAATTGAAGGAGACTCAAAGTTAATTATTGAGTGGTTGAAGAAGGTAGAGGAGGCTGGATGGTGGTGCCATATTAACAAGAAAAGGAGTACTTGGTTGTCTTGAGGAATGGAAATCAATGTGCAGCGGGTGAAAAGAAATGCTAATTCATTCACTGACACATTAGCAAAGCAAGGGTGGGAAGGGATCATTTATTTTGGGCAATATTGTAATTTTGTTGTTTGTATTTGGGAGAGTTAAGAGAGTTTATCTCTCCCCTTATCCCCTTTGTACATTTTCTTTATTATTATAATAAATCAGTTTTTGTACTCCAAATGTCTTTCACTGGGAATCCACCCCTTGTAGGTTAGGCGAAGCAAGGATTTTGAAAGAGGAGCAAGTGAAGAGACCATCCAGTGAAACTGACCAAACTCTAGAGTCCTCAAGAGAAGGATCTAGGAACACTTGCCCTAACCACATGTCTTTGAGTGGAGTCTCCCCTAACCACATGTCTTTACCCTTAAAAGTAGAGAGAGCAAAGAGGTTCGGAAATTGGTCCTTGAGTGGAGTCTCCCCTAACCACATGTCTTCCCAGAACCATATTTTATCACCCCTTCCCACATCAAACTTGCTAGAATTAAGAAAAGTAGGATAGACTTCAAGAATAGCTTTCCAAGGAGAAGTTGAGGAAGAGTAGGGAGCAATTTTAGCATCCCAGTCATTAGCTTCCTAAGTAACCAGTCAATTTCTAACCTCACACTCCAATAATTCAGCAAACCCCAAAAGTTCACCCTCTTCTAGTTTAATCCCTATATTCCACTTTTACTCCAATTAATCCTCAAACCAGTCGGGCCCACAAAGTTAGAAAGGGTATAGGGGATCTCCTTGCCCAATTCCTCGCTTGGCCAAGAAGAAATCCTTTGCCACACCGTTGATAAGAATTGAGTAACAAATGGAGCTGAGATGACACACCCTTTAATCCACAATCTCCACTTTTCTCCAAAACCAAGCCTCTCTAGTACTTCTAGAAGGACTTTTCAATCCACTAGGTCATACGCTTTCTCCAAGTCCACTAAACTCCAAACACTTCTCTCCTCCTCTTTTCTACAACACATTCATGAGCCACCAGAATTTGATCCACAGTTTGCCTACCTTCCACAAAAGCACCTTGAAAGGGTGAGATCACCAAGGGTAACACCTGTTTAAGCCTCTTCAACAGAACCTTTGAAATGATTTTATGAGATTCCCAACTAAACTTACTGGTCTGAAAACATTTGGGGTTTTAGCCTCTATTTTTTTGGCACCAATGCAATAAAAGTAGGATTTACCCCAGGTGAAATCTCCCCTTTATGAAATAATTCATCAAAGACTTCCAGGAGGTCTGATTTCAAAACATCCCAACACTCTTGGTCGAAAGACAATGAAAATCCATCCAATCCAGGGGCTTTGGATCTCTCCATTGAGAGGATAGCTTCCTTTATCTCTTCCATGGAGGAATTCCTTTCTAATATCAAGGGTTATTCCTCTAGATTCTGTCCCAATCCACAACTAGCAATCTTGATGTCACCCTAGTTGATTCTGAAAGGAGAGCCTTGAAATGATTCACAAAAACCCTTCTAATCTCCTGACCTTCTCTTATCTCCTGGCCCTCTCCTCCACCCTATGAATGGTGTTTTTCCTTCTACCATTTGCAAGTGAATGAAAAAAAACTTGGTATTACCATCCCCTTCCACAAGCCGTTTACACCTACATTTTTTGTTTCCAGCAAATTTCTTCCTTAAGATGTTTTTTCAATTCTTGCTTTTGGCTCCATCTTTCCTCTCTTTCCTCTTTTGACAAAATTCTAAGAGCCTCTCTCTCCTATCCAACTCCTCAATCCTTGAGATCAGTTTCTCCTTGATTCCTTCTACCCTTCCAAATTGCTCTTTACTCCAAAATTTTATTTTTTTTTCCTTTAATCTCTTTGGCATTCTGGCAAAGGACACTACCTTCTTATTTCAAACCACATATTCTAAAATCTGAAAGGATAAGGACCTCCATTTGAGACTTCTTTCTCAATGCAAATGGGACAATGATATTAGGGTCGCCCACATTTCTTTCCATTCATGACAAAAGAGGAATCTATCCAGTTTAGAGCAAGTTAGGGGAGCTTTGGAAATTTGACCAGGTAAAATCTTCTTGCAACAATGGGAGCTCTCTCAATTCGAGGGAGCCAACTAATTCATTAAATTTCCTTATGCTAGTAGTGATTCCATGATTAGTATTATTTGTTTCCTCCAAGAATCTAATAACATTGAAATCACCACCCACAAACCATGGACCCTCCCATAGACCCCTAACAGCAAATAACTCCTCCCAGAACAAGGCCCTATCTTTATACGAATTAGGTCCATAAACATTTGTTCAAGCCCACTTTCAAACATCTAACGCTCTTCTGATTTTTAGGGAAACTAAATATTGGCCAATTAGCTCCTCCATACAATCCATTTCCTCATTCTTCCAGATAGTAAGAATCCTCCCTAAAGCTTCCCATGAGGGTGCAAAGGACCAACTGAGACCCCTGGCTTCCCAAATACTTCTTATGCATTTCCTATCTAGCATTGACAGCTTGATCTCCTGAATCATAACCATGTCTGATCTTTTTTTCTGAAGACTTCCTTGATTAGCCTTCTTTTTTTTTTGCACTTCCTAAACCTCTCATATTCCAGCTTATTATTTTCATTTCAACAGATAGAGAGTCCCTATAAAGATGTCAAATTCAAAACTTCCCTTTCTCTTGCTTTCCTCCTTTCCATAGTTTATACCACACTTCAGTTTTTCAATTTCATTCCTCTTTCTTTTTCCTTTGCTTACCACTTTTCCTCCAATAAACTTTAGTTTCCCCTTCTCTCCTTTCCCCTACCCCTTCTTTCCTTTCTTGATCTGGTTTTGCCTTGCCCTCCTGAGACTCATTCGGATTTTGACAAAGGTCCTGAAATTGGGAGGAAGGGTGGTCTATATCAAGCCCCACTGACTCCTTTTCTAATGCCAAGGCTGCTAGGCAAGGGGAATAACGTTAGAGCCTTTAGAGGAATCTACAATATGAGGCAAAACAAAAACAGGGGCAAGAATAGAGGGGGGGAAGGGGTAGTGACTCCCTGCTCCTAACTATCATAAGCCTTCCTTTGTGAGCTTTCCACCAAGTAAGGATCCTTGTTAGGTAGCACAGGTACGGCATCCATTGACTATTCCCCTAGCGCTTCTTTACTAGGATTGGTGTTTAGACCAAGATCCGAAGTACGAACACCCTGAGCCTTCTTCACCTCTAATTGTTTTCCAAGATCTCTTTCAGCTACATTTGAGTCCACCTCAAGAAATGCCCTAGGAAATTCGAAACCCTCTTCTCTGGAAACCAAATAAGTCTTGCTAAGTGGGTCTACAAATAGGAGCTCCATTTCCAAAATCTCATCATCCCACACCTTGCAAACTTTAGTTGTATCAACACTTCCAATGCTAGGGATTTGGTCTACCCCGTAGTCTTCTTCCTGTCTTAGATCCTTCCAGTCACTATCTTCTTCAAAGTCATCATGCTCCTGCGGCTCCTCCCTATAAAACTTTGGGTTGGGTTTGTCTAGGGTTGTAGCATTGTTAGACACCACCGGTTTCCACACCCAATTGCAGTCTAAGGCCACAATTGCTTCAACCAATCTACCTAAAGCTTTGGGAGGTTTCCTGGTAGTAGGCATCATTGCTGCATCAGCAAGGGGCTTTGGGGTCGATTGAGAAGATGATAGACCGTAAGTAGTGTCCCCTGCCCCTTGGACTAAACCAGCCACCTGACCCTTTAAGTGGTCACATAACCTAGGTTTAGACTCACTCAGACCAAACATTTTCTTCAGTTCACTCGTCGGGTCTCTTAATGGCGCCTTTTCAAAATTCTTGACCCGTTCGATTTCCAAAGCTGTCGACTCAATCTTCTTCCTCAAGTCTCCATCCCCTTTGACCATTGTCACGTCAGCAACATCTTCTTCCTCCTGCAACCCTTTCCATAGCCGAGTTTCTATGGACCAAAGCAACCAGGTTGTGTAGATTTCTCTGTCAATCTCCATCTTAACCAGATCATGTAGATTTCTCCGTCGATCTCCATCTTCACCTCTCTGGGTATACAGCATCATGCTTTACCCCAACCAGTCTAAAGGAAGTTTCATTGAGGTTTGAGAGGTCCAGATCTTCCATGGTTCCGCCACACAAAGGTTCTAACTTTTTGAAAGTATCCTGAGTCCAAACATGAAAGGGGAGCCCTAGCACATTTAACCGAGGGATTCCCTCCCATTCCACCTTTTTGCACTCAGACTCCACTGTCTGATCACCACTAATCCTTCTGAAGTCTAGATTGGTAACACATGTATTTCCTCCTCATCTCTCATTTCTAGTAGGGCCTTTCCTTCTTGGAATGAACATAAATCGAAGGGAACTTTAAGGCTTAGCCTAGTTTTGATCGCCTCAGCAGTACAATTCCAGCAATTCACTTGTCTATTAATGTAGACTACAAATTTTTTATGTCATTCCAAGTATCTCTGTCTTTCTTCCTGGCCTGCCTCCTCATTTACCTCCTTCCCCGATTGGCTTTTGCAATTTTGTATCTTTTGGGTCATCTGAACACCTCCTCTCCAAAGGAATTCCTGCATGGCTTCCATGAACATAATCCGTCACTTACTCTGTTTTCCCAAGGAAATGAAGACCAACTGCTTTTCTCCCCTCCCTAAACCATTCTGTTAACATTATAAACCAGCCCTTAGAGTTAAATCCATGGTTTTCAAAACCGGACTGGACCGGATGGTCAGATTGGAAAAACTAGGAACCGGTCAAGTGACCGGTCCCGTTTTACCCCAGAACCGCTATTTCGCCAAAAACCGTTGATTTGGTCAGTAAACCGCTGACCCGAGTGTTCAAACCGTCCAACGGTTTGGCCTTTTTTTTTTGTCAGAACGGGCCATCCATTCGGTTCGAACAGTCGGACCGTTCGACCCAGGAACCAGACCCCTGACTGGTTCATTGTCCGGTTTGGTTTTAAAAACCTTCGTTAAATCTCATCTCAGCTACGGATAGCTTTCCATTCTTCTTGAGGGTGTTCTTCCAGTACTGTGCTTTCCTCGACACCAATGCCACTTAACTAATAACAAAAGGAACTACGGCCCAACAACACAGAAAATAGCCAATACAATAACATAAAATAAACGCCCACACGAGTAACCAACTATTACAATAATGGGGATTAGAAGAAAGAAAGAAAAGAGAGTTGTGTGCATGAGAAAGGGTGTGATTCAGAATCTGATCGCTTACTTCATTGATCAATATGGTAATAGAATGCAAATTATAGTCAAACCTTTAATTGCATAACATAATTAAGAAAACCATAACACACCTTAATAGTTAATATTCAACAAGAACATATCCTTTCTGGTTGACTAATCATTGTATTGACCAAACAGCGCAAAGCAATTAGTCATTGCTTCACCACATTGATAATATTGATATTCAAAGAAGATAGGAAGGTGATTAGTAGTCTTAAAAAGGAAGCAGACATGAGAAGACAATGTTAAAGTCTCCTTCCTACCGATACACAAATACATGAAAAGTACAATAAACAACCAGTACATAACTGAGATAAATCTTGATTAGCCAACAACCAATTCCCAGGGGAATACACAAGACTGGGGCTGACAGCTAGAAAATGGTCAGTGACTTCAAGGCTGGCCAATTGTTTCGGTTTGGAAAGGAAAGTAGTGATCAATAGGGATTTAACAGGGATGGCAAAAAAAAACTTTCACTGGAGAAAAATGGAATATCCATGGCCAATGTTATAAAATAGTAATAAAACAAAGATAAATTAATAGAGAGTTATGAATAAGATAGTTCTAAGGAGATCTGGAACAAGCTTAGCCCACCTTGCACGGACTGATGTTGGAGGTACATCAACAAAAGAATGGAGTTATAACACATGACAAAAGCAAAGCTGCAAAATCTTGCAGAAATCTATAGTTCAATTCAATCTAGTATACCACAATGACATTTTTATGCACACACAAGGCTAGAATCCCTATTACATACATTTTCTTTTTTTTTTTGTTTTTTTTTTTTGGAAGAAGGTAAAGTATCCTTGTTACATTTTCTTTCAGGACCCAAATATATAAAGTTACATGTATATATGTATAAAATAAGGTAAAGTATCCTTGTTTCTGCAAGATGCTGAGCATTACATCTATGCCGTGGTACATCCAGAAACTATCCTCAAAGACATTCTACATATGGTAACAACTAACTGTTGCCCATGAGAAAAACTAAAATAGATCACAAACAGCAAATTATTTAAGACAGCTTGTAATAAATAAAAAGATTACATAATAGGAAAGTATAGTAGGACATTGAGTGATTTTAAGAACTTACTGTTAGCAATACAGCAAAAATGAGAGAGCTAATGAAGCCTCCAAGTATGGTAAATAACTCTGAAGATGCCAATTTCTTCCTATACGTTTCCTGAAGTGAGAGAATGACAGAAAATAGCAAAAATGAGTATAGCATGGAGCTCCCCAACCCTGCCATGAATCCCAGGCTGCAAAAACAAGGAAACATGTATGAGAAATTGAACCTTGAAATCAAAAGAAAAAGGAACTACTAAATAATCCAAAACCTATAAAATTCTAATCATTTATCTGTACAAACTACAAACACAGAAATAATGTAGCAACCATTATGATTGAATCTAATGAAGTTAAACAATGAAGCTCATGTTATTTCCCAAATATTAAATGCTTGCATATGTTATCGTGGTAATTGTTGATGATGTGTTTGGCATGTACATGACAGATATTGGACTACAAACTTAAATATAAAAATTTGGGAGCAGGTCTACTAGTTGAGTTCTTAAGCAAAGAAACCTAAATCATCCAGGAGATTTTCCAATTTGCAAGATGTTGGAGCCCAAAAGGGCCCCACATGATCCTCTGTCCACCTTTTGTTTATAGGGATTTCAGTGTCAAAACCCTTGGCACATATCCAGAAAAGTTGAGGGGAGAACAAGACCTTGGGCAGCTAACATCACTTGGTGAATGTGAATACAATGCAGGGAATATGAATTATACTGTAATGGGGATCGAACACATGGCTGATCTAGAGTCTAGACTATTTCAACTAGGAAATTATTTTCTTAATAATATCGCATTTAACCAATTAAATAACAGGAGGGAGATTGATGAGTACTCCATTAGTGCCTAATGTTGCTAAAAAGATTTTGAGAAATGCCAATTGGAGATTTGGGACAGTAATGGAAAGGTGTAAGTTAATGAAGCCAGAATGTTATGGACCTTATGGTCAGAAATTTTATTTTATTTTATTTTTGATGAATGGAGTATTCATCAAAAATATTAGATATCGGTATCTTTAGTTAAATTATAATAGTGTGTGAACATGGATACAGTAAGATTATGATTTCATGGATTCATTTATGATTTAATTAGTAGTTTTATTAGGTAGGAGTCTTATTTGAGTAATAGATTGATACAGAAATTAGGCTTAGGAATCGCACTCTCTTAGATATTGTAGGTGCTGTTTGACTTTTAGGTGTTGAAAAGTTTAACCATAAAAACAGATCTTGTTGAGGATGAAGGAGGCCCTCCACTCTTTTAAGTGATCTTTCTCATTGTTTCTCCATTTTATGTTATTTTTATTTATTAAGAGGTGGTGCTGGCAGTATTGCATGGACCCTCCTAGATGGATGAAGTGTTCATGTTGATCAGGTACTGGACTCCAACACTCCATGAATTCTTGAAAGAAACTTCTATATGACATTTTTTTCTATAGGTCGATAATGCTAAATTTTAAAATATATAAGACTATTTTAACAGTATATACTTTTCAATGGATGTCATAGACAGCCCTTGTTGCTAATGTTTTTAATATACTGCAATATGGTGTATTGATGGCAAGGTCCTTATGTTTTAAAGCAAATGATTAGGGTTCAAGTCTCTTAATTTATATTTTCTTTAAAATACATGTGTAATAAGGTAATATGTACAATAAAGAGTCATTAATTAACACAAGATAAGAGGTGGACTAATGGTAACACCGGTTTTCCAGTTAAACTGGCCAGTCAGCCGGTTTTCACCAGCTTTTTAATTAAAGCGGTTATTGGGGTATGACCGAACCAGCCAAGGTCCCCGGGTCATGGTTCAACTGGGCCAACCGGCCAATCCAGTTTGATTTTCTAAACACTACCTGTTGCTTCATCTTGCAAAGCCAAACTCCTGGACACAAGTCAGATTCCAAAACCCATGTCAGAGTCCAGTAACACTGGGTGCAGGTATTACAAATGCATGTTCTCAGCCTCTTCAATCTCCAAAAAATTGACAATGGGGTATTTGAGAAATTTTGGGGAAATTCAGTTCCTACTAAGTGGAAGCTTTAACTTGGATAACAATATTGAGAAAGAACCTGAATAAAAGGCAACTAAAGATGACAACCATGCAAATGTGCATGATGTGCCCCAAAAAAAGGTGTTTTAGTTCATCTATTGTTGTATTGCTAGCTGCATTCAGGGAGTTTTATCTTTTCTTTATTTCAAAGAGATTGTACATGCCTAACCAACCATTAGAGATGCATTTTTCATGAGGGAAATGGACAGAGAGAAGCAGAAGGATTTTTGAAGAAGAAGCTAAGTCAATGCAAAGATTTCTATGGGTGTAATCAGGCCCTAGTTATAAGACAACTTACAAGGTTCAGAAAGGTTGATATTGACAAGAACTATTTTGATGTTTTGAGGGGCGTCTTTTTATTTTTCATTTTTTCTTTCAGAGATGCACTTCCTCACTTTTTGTTGCTCTCCTTGCTTCTTTAAAATTGTATAACTTTTTCATGATTGATGAAAATTTTCCTTATTACTGATAAGTGATAACATCAAAAAAATGTGTAATGCTGGTGCATCCAAAAATGAAAAGTACACACTACCCAAAAAAAAATCACACTGAAGCCCCTTAATTTGTGGAGTACAAAATGAAAAATTCACTACTTATGAGTACAATATCTAGTATGTGGAGACTCTTCATTGAAGCCCCTTAATTTGCACCACCACAAATCTTAAAACCTATTTTAAACAAGAGAGAACTTTAGCCATTATCTTCTATGTGATCAAGGCAACACAATTAGGCCTGCAATCTATCAAAGTCGCCACCCCTTTCTTCCTAGGAACTAAAGAAGATAGGTGTCAATAATGATCAAACGGCTCGTTGAATAAAGAAACAACTGGAAGCTACCCTAGAATTCTTCAATTTGCTCACAATTACTACACCACTGTTAGTTCAGAAAGAAAGCTTAAAGTAAAGAATCCAAGTAAAATGGCATTTAGAACCAGTTACCCCAACTTCCTATTCTGTCTCAATTCTCGAAATAACAAGCACAAAATAATCATGGTAAACAATTGATTAGAAATACATTATCCTGATGAACATCTAAAATTTCAAGATATTTCCATTATCGTCCCTCATCATAAGAGACAGGTCCTCAAAAATGTACAGTCCAAGCTGAAAGCCTCAAACCTGGAAGTTTCGTTTAACCCAGAATCTAACATAAGTGATTCTTTACTGGGAAAAGAATCAATTCTACAAGAAAAAGTCAAAAACTGAGTGTATAATCAAACAAATCACAGAAGTATTATATATTGAGATTACCTCTCCTTCTCCCCTTCCCTCTTGTTCAGTTCTTCCGCGGTTCCACGCAGATATCAGCGCTTTTTAGAGCTGTCAACGGAGTTCAAAAATCCGATAATCGACCCGATACCGGTCCAGGCTTTTTATCAGATCGGGATTCATGAGGTCGTGAGTCTCTTAACCACATCCAATCTGATTACCTGAGTCCGATTAAATTTTACAATCCTCCGTTTCCTTCTTTCTGGTTCAGCTCTTCCGCAGTGCTCGGTGACGGCGCAGGGGGTGGATTCGAGCCGAATATTTGACAATTTTAGCTTGGTTTCACGAGACTAGAGTTCGAGCTCAAGTTGAGTTCGAGCTCAATTCGAGTAAGCCAAAACCTTTTTTATAAAAATTAAAATATATATATACGTATAAAAAATAAGGTCAATTAGGCTTAAATTCGATTATTAGCGGGATCCGTGAGATACACGGTATTTATTAAGAGAAAACTAAATAATAGAAAGGGTCATATATTAAAATATCCCTTGTAGTTTCATGGATTTACTAAAATCTACCCTATAGTGTCTTCTAATAAAATTTTTATAATACAAAAATAACAATAATTAATTTCAATTAGGTTTATTTATCAAACTAATGAAACCAACCAACCCGATTAACTCGATTCAAGTTTGTTGGTTTTCTAGTATTTTAGGTTGGCTTTGGTTCAAAAATTTCCCAATTCGACCAAGTTGGATTAGTTTCACTTTAGCCATTTGTAAATCAACCAAAATCGAACGACATTACCATAGATACAACTTGAGTGGATCGATTTTCATAAAAGGTTAATCGGTTTCAGCTGACCAACTAACTAGGTCAATTTGGTTGGCCAAATAGCCTACGACCGAATCGAACAAACTCATGAACACTCATAATTTTAACTAAATTAATAATCTTATCTCTCATAAATAACAATAGTTTAATCTCCAATAGTTATTGAAAATTTATAACAAAAATACACAATTATTGAAAATATATTGATAATGAAAAATACAATATTTACAAAAATACAATAAGTACTAAAGATATATTAACTTATTCAATAAATAGTATAATCTCAAATAATAGTTTAATCTCTACTAAATATTAATCAATAACTTAAAACAAAAATACAACAAATTAAATTTAAAATTTTTAATAATATTAATTTAATCTCCAATAATTATTGAAAGTTTTCTATTAAATAACAAAACAACATAAATTTATACATAATCATTGGAAATACATTTACCACAAAAGACAATAAATATTAATTTCGGTATATATAATTATATAATAAACATAGATTAAGAGTTTAAAATTACTATTAATAAATATTATTTTTTTGAAGGTTATTTTCTCAAACTATTACTTGATATAAGTAAAATTAATTATTTACAATATTATGTAAAAAATATTAAATTATTATTAATTTCAATATTATGTTATAATTATTTTTTATTATTTAAAATTTTTTTAAATTTATTACATAATTTATTTAATTTAACTATTTAAAATAAAGTTATGTTAAATATTTAGTTATTTAAATACTTAAATAATATGTAAAATAATTAAATTTTTAAATATTAATTTTTTTAATTTAATTATCCATAAAATCATAATTTATATGATTATTGCATATTTTCATTATTAATTTTGTAATATATTAAATTATTATTAGTTTAAGTATTATGTTATAATTATTTTTCTACTTTGAAGAATTTTTTTAAATTTATTATATAATTTCGTTATTTTAGCTATTTAAAATCTAGCTATGATAAATATTTAGTTATTTAAATATTTAAATAATCTATAAAATATTTTAGTTTTTTTGTTATTTGAATTTTGTTTATTTAAAGCTATTGCATATTGTTAAATATTTAAAAAACATTTAAATTGATAATCTGAAAAAACATAATTTAAATTGTTAATACATATTTTCGTGATATATTTTGTAAAAATGTAAAATTATTTTTTGTGTTTTTAATAGTTAT
Organism: Nelumbo lutea; assembly: GCF_056320005.1. NCBI lineage: Eukaryota > Viridiplantae > Streptophyta > Magnoliopsida > Proteales > Nelumbonaceae > Nelumbo > Nelumbo lutea. The sequence goes on along the minus strand of NC_142690.1, from coordinate 27,230,892 downwards.
TTTAAAAGTTATTTTATATTTTTTAGAATATTTAAATGATTCTTAAATTTTTTAATCCAAACTTTGTTTAGATATATATAGATAAAAAGTATGGGAGAGGATAAATAGGAATTAGAGATAATTTTGAAGATAATTTAGAAGATAAATAGAAATTAGAGATAATTTTGAAGATAATTTAGAAGATAAATAGAAATTAAAGATAATTTTGGAGAAAGTGGGGGAGGAAGTTTAGGAGTAATTTTAGGAAAGGGAAATTGTCCAAAACCCACCATTACTTTTTATGAATTCTCTTAAACTCACCATAACTTTTCAAAACGTCCAAAACTCACTATATTAGTTAGATTTTATTTTCTAAAATCCACCATCCGTTAGAACACCGTTAAAATTCAATGCCGCATCAATCTAAATGCATTTTTCATGATTAAACTGCCCCTTAATGGTGAGTCAGTTGTTTTTTGACTGAAATTCCTCTCTGAAAATCTTTCTTTCTCTCAACCCAGAGTGTTCTTTCTCTCAACAACATGCTTCCCATCCGACTACTCAAGACAAGCAAAGCTAGTTGTCCCCGATGGCATTGAACCCCCCTTAAACACCATCGGATACGTTTTCTTCTCATTTGGTTGACTGAAGGCCAATGAATTCGACTCAACCAAGATCTTTACCAACTCCACCTGCGATGCCACAAACACCTTATACGTCACCGGAGTGCCCACGTTCATCAATGTCTGCATATACTTCACTGTGGTGGTCGCAGCGATAGTTCCTCCACTCTATGGGTGTCAAACGGGACTGCATGAAGTTTCTCCTCATAGAGGCAGATCCTTCGCATATCCATGGCATTGCACGTGAAAGATGCCACCACCGGTGATAAAATCGGTAGTTCCTCATGTGGCAGTTCACACCACGCAAGAGCAAGTAGTTACTCTAATTGCAGTGGCAACTCTTTTGCGTATCCATGGTGTCGCACGTGAAGGCTACCACCACTGGTGATAATAGCAGTAGTTCCTTGCAATAGTAGTTTCTACCGCGCTAGACCAACCATCTAATTTGTTCACACCTGGTGCCACCATCGGTGTAATTGTGTCTAGTTTTCTTACCCACTATAGTCGTCAACAACAGGTGTGTGTCGGTCACCAGTTCTTCCCAATTTGTTGCAGTATTCGCTAAAATCCTGCCTCGCCACCAATTCCTCCCCATTCATTGCCATTCGTTCTGGTGACTTTCCCTCGATCACACTCGCCTTTCCAACTTCTAGGGACAGGTCCGAGTCCCTTGTCGTTGAAGCTCAAGCTTTCAGGCCAGATACTCGTGTCTAAAAATCCGAGGATCACCTCACTAATCGAGTCAGATTGAGGGAAAGTCCTTGGTTCTTCTCTAGTTCGAGGAACTGTGGCATCGAGTAGTGTGAAGTTCGTATATGACTTTAGGAAAGACAGAAATAAGTTGTGAATAACGTTGTCTTTTTGGTTATGAAGGGTAAAATAGTAAATTAATAATGCTCTTTAGTCAAGTTACCATTATCTCACTTACATGGTGAGTTTTAGACGTTGTGAAAAGTGATGGTGAGTTTAAGAGAATTTGTGAAAAGTGATGGTGGGCTCTAGACTTCCTTATTAATATATTAAATTATTATTAATTTGAATATTATGTTATAATTATATTTCTACTTTGAAGAATTTTTTTTTAATTTGTTACAGAATTTTGTTATTTTAACTATTTAGTTATTTAAGTATTTAAATAATCTATAAAATATTTAAAGTTTTTATTATTTTAATTTTATTTATTTAAAGCTATTACATATTATTTTGTAAAATATAATTTTTTTGTGTGTTTTTAATAAATATTTTAAAGTTATTATATAATTTTGTTAGAATATTTAAATAATTCTTAATTTTTTTAATCCAAAATTTCTTTAGATAGATATAGATAAAAAGTATGGGAGACGATGAATAGGAATTAGAGATAATTTAGACGATAAATAAGAATTAGAGATAATTTTGGAGAAAGTGAGGGATAGTGGGAGAGGTAGTTTAAAAGAAATTTTAGGAGAAGAGATTATTTAGGTTATTGGGAAAATGTATCTCATTGGTTGTTTAAAAAATGACATGGAATTAAAAAAATAAAATATTCAAATAAAGGAGAAAATGGATAAATAGTTATCTCAAAGGAAAGCTATGCTGACATGGCAGGACTAGTTTTAATATATATATATATATATATATATATATGACATGGAATTAAAAAAATAAAATATTCAAATAAAGGAGAAAATGGATAAATAGTTATCTCAAAGGAAAGCTATGCTGACATGGCAGGACTAGTTTTAATATATATATATATATATATATATATATATATATATAGAGAGAGAGAGAGAGAGAGAGAGAGAGAGAGAGAGAGAGCCAAGTTTTCTATAAAAATAAAAAATATATATATAATTAAGAATTGTATAAATTAGTTATTACTATACATATAAAAACTAAAAATATTATATATAATATTTTCATCACATATATATTTACTATTTTATAATAAACTATTATTATTATTAGGGTAATTTTTTTAAAGTACCCCTATGGTTAAGAAATTAACTAACTCTACCCTTACTATTTACATATTGTCTTAAAGTACCATTAAGTTTTCTAGCAATTGTTTAAAACCTCCCTTGCCATTTACTTTCCATCACACTCCGTTCACATGTGACATCACGTGACTGATATATTTTTAAAAATTCCTAAAATACCCTTGATTATGGTGTCAAACTGTGAATGACAAGGATGGTTGCTTCCTTTTGTTGCAATCCCTCTTCCCTCTTGAAGTTATTTCTTAACCACTCCCTAAAGCTCCTCATCACGTGACAACAATCTCTATAGCATTTTCATTCAGACTCGACGAGTGACATCCTTTTTAATCAATACTAGTACTAGGGTTGTAATCAGATTGGATTCAACAAAATTTGCATCCGATCTTACTACTGAAAACCTACATCTGAATCTAATCAGATTTAAAGACCTTGGAATTGGATTCAATTTCACTTTAATTTTTTAAAATACCAAAAAAATTAAAAATTTAATTACTTTTCAACTTTTATATACAATAAATTAATGCAAATATAGCATATTGAATTTATTATATATATTCATATAGAATATATTTTTTATAATTTTAAATATAATTATATAAAATTTATATATTAAAATCAATAAATATTATAATATAATCATATTTGGATTATAATTGGATTGGATGGGGTTAAATCTAAATCTGATCCGACTACATAAATACATCATCTAAATCCGAGATAATTGGATTAGATGTCGGATCGAAACTCGGATTTTTGAGTACCATTGACAAACCTAACCAAAACTATCAAGACTATATATGGGAATAAACCAATAGGAAAATCGATAACTTACGCTTGTGTGTTTGACAAACAAAAGTGCAAGTCACTTTCCTATTTATGACTAAAGGAATGTATTCGAGAGATTTGATGGAAGCAACCGCCCTATGTTGAGCATCTCCATGGGTTACGCAACACAATACTTTGGTAGCTTCTCTTTAAATAAAGTACAACAACCAGTTGGAATTTCTCAAGTGTTCACCTTTGGAGTACACAACACAACCTTTGTTGAACCTTTCCTTGGTTAGACTTTTTTTTTTTGTAAAGAGGAAAATATGCATTATCATTACTACTAAAAACAAAGGAGTTCATACAATTGCGAGTGCTTTCCCTTGCCCAATTGCCCCTCTACAGGATATCTGGATAAGGAACCATCTTGGGGGGACCCTAACCAGAATCCATTTTGATAATTCCAACATGCTAGGAGGTGAGTCACCCCATTACAGTACCTTTTAGAAAAGCACCAATTGATAAAACAAAACAAACTAGCTAAATGTAAAATATCTTCAAAAAGAAACCAAAGTCCAAATATCTGAGGGGATATCTAAAGATTCTTCATCCAAAGCTTGCATCAAAGCTTTGTTGTCGCTAAAGACCTCCACAAAATGCAAGCCAAGATTCATAGCTAACTAGTAGCCAAGAAGCAGTGCAAAAGCTTCCAATAAGATTGTCAACCTAGGCATGTCTGAAATTGAAAGAGCCACCAGAAATCCACCACCTGAGCTTGTGATAAGCACACCATAACCAACTTGACCATTTTGTAAAAAACTACCATCCATCCATATTTTAGCAAAACGTGCATGATCAAGCCTACTTCGGATTACATATCGTCTGATTGGCTGAATTAGATTTGGCTAGGTTGGCTTCCCCAAAATCAATGCTTCATAAAACTCTTGATAAATCTTGCAAGCAAAATTAATGGTTTCTAAAGGCATGAAAACACTGTTCTCATAAACTTTCCTATTACATCTAATCCAAATAGACCAAGTGATAAATAAAGCACAATTCTTGTCAGTATCTTGTTTACAAATAGAAGTATCAACCATCCAACTTTTAACACAATCTAAAGCAGACTTAGGTTCATTACCATCTAGTTTGAGTCCCAAAGGAGAGGCAAGTCAGATATTTTTTACTACAAAGCAATAAAGCAAAGCATGACTTATTGACTCTACCCTAATCTCATAGAAAGGGCATAGATTTCCAATTCCAATTATCCTCTTTCCCAAATTTTCCATTGCAAAGACCCCATTGTGGGAGAGCTTCTAGAATAAGGATTTAATTTTTTGGGGCAATTTTAAGGTGCCAAAGGAAAGACCAATTGGATCTTTGAGTAGAAGAGTCCGTATCTGAAAGACCGAACTAACCATCCACTATATTCTTTTGGACTCTATAAGTCACCTTAACAAAGTACCTACCCTTTCCATCCAAAACCCAACACCATATAAATTCTACTGCTTTTTATAATTATCTAGGGCAGGAAAATTTCTATGACCACTGAGGTTTCAAGAATTATTCTCTTAAGGTATAAGATCAGCAGCACAATCCAAATTATGCCGTTTAGTTGGTCCATCTAAATCCAAAAATTGGGAGAGTTTGGAAGCCAAGGGTCTTTTCAAATATTTACCTTCTCGCCATTTCAAATTTTCCAATAACAAAATTTTTAAAGAATTTCCTTGCCTATATAAAGACTCCTCCATCCCCAAAAGTTTCCTTTTGAAACATTGGCTTCCAAGAAATTTCCATGTTTAAAATATTTGGCTTTGTAAACTTGGGCCAATAAAGAGGATGGATTGGTGAGGATGAGGCTTGCTTAGCCAGAAGAGCAAGATTAAATACGTGGGGATCCTTGAAACCCAATCCATCAGAAATTTCTAATGTTTAGAGATTGAATTGCAAACATATTGGAAAAGAAGGAAGAAAAACATAGAGTAAACTAGTAGTGACTCCATCACTAATTTGATTAAGATTTCTTTGCCAGCTGGAGAGATGAATTTTTCTTTCCATCCTTTTGCCTCCTTGCCACTATGTTGATTACAAAGTCAAAGATTTTAACCTTGGATCTTTGAATTTCCATTGGTAGTCCAAGGTAAACACTAGGCTTGCTTACCCTTTTCATCTTTAGCATGCTAGCTAGAATTCTTTGGAACTTGGAAGGAGTGTTCTTACTTAAGAAAACTTATGACTTAGCAAATTGACCTTTTGACATGAGGCTACATTATACTTGTCTAGGATTTTCAAAATTTCACTACACTCAGGAGGGGGGCTTTGTCAAATATACAGTTATTGTCAACAACTAACAAATGGGTTATTGGGGTGCATATCTGCTTGCCTTAATGCCCGTTAGGTTTCCCTCTTAAAGGTTGGTTTGGATGTTAGCTAAAAGGGCTTCTGATATAAGCAAATAAAGGTAAAGAGAGAGGGTCTCCATCATAGAGGGAATAATTTCTCTCCCCAGAGAGCCATTCACCAAAACTTTATAAGAGATTGTGGAGACACATTGCTTAATCCAATTTCTCCAAATTCTATCTTCTCTAGTATAGCTTTGATAAAATTCCATTTAACTCTATCATAGGCCTTCATCATGTCTAGCTTCAAGGCCATAAAATTCTGATGGTTCTTAGAGGTTTTCATGTGGTACATAGTCTCATATGCAATCAAAATATTGTCAGAGATAACCCTTCCTGAAATGAAGGCACTCTGTATCGGACTTATTAGATCTAGATAACTTCATTCAATCTGTTTACTAAAACATTCACTATGAGTTGTGTTGCAAAGGCTAATTGGTATGAATTGGGAAACAACCTTAAGCCTATCAACCTTGGGGATGAGAACAAATAAGGTGTTGTTCAATTTAGCAAGCAATGCGTCGATATTAAAGAACTCTTTAATTGCCTCCATTACACTACCAACTATATGCTAGTGTTTTTTATTAAAAAGGTTTGGCATCCCATTTGTGCCTGGAGCCTTGGAAGGAGTCATTTAGTTAAGCGTAGTCAACACTTCATCCTCTGTGTCTTATCTTTCCAACCTAGCCGCTTGTTCAATTGTGATTCTTGAGGTCACAGGCCTTAAGACTTCCTCAATGTAATCAATATCTTCACTAATGAACAACCTTAAAAAGAAGTTACTAATATGATTATAAAGATTAGAATTAGAAGTAATCCATCTCTATTGATCATTCTAGATTCCCTGAATTTGATTTCTATTCCTTTTAGAAATTGTTGAAGCACGAAAGAACTTAGTGTTCTTGTCCCCCCACTTTATCCAATTAACTCTGGACTTCTGATGCCAATGAACTTCTTTCTTAAGTTGGGTGTCAAGTTTCTTTTCCAAGTCTTGAATTAGACCAAGACTAGAGTTCAAATCTGGGTTGGCCTGGGCCCTCCCAAGGTTTTCCCTAGCTTCCTTGATATTCTATTGAATATTTCTAAAAACTAATTTATTCAACTTTTTCATTGCTAGTGCTAGGTTGTTGATTAGGTCACAAGCTTGGTTCTTTGACCACTCCCTCTCCCTTTGTCCCACACCTATTGAACAATTATTTCACAATCATTACGTTAGGTCCAGGCTTCTTCAAATCTAAAGGGATGTGACCTCCACACTTGATGGAATGAGGTATCGATCAAAATGGATGGTTTAATTTTGCTAGCATTAAATGATGGACCACGCTATTCTCATTAGTGGTGAGCCATTCAGCATTAGCATAACATATATCTAGTCTTTCTTCTACCAGATTTCCATTTCTTTTTCCTTGCCATGTAAAAAGATAGTCAATATAATTAATATCTATGTGTCCACTTTTGTTGATGAGAGAATCAACGGCCTTCTTTGATCCATCTTCTATTGTTAAAAGTCCCTATTCTTTTATCACTATCATAAGTTGATGAAATTCCAATCCCTAAAATAGAGGCAAGGGGCATGGATTGAGTCTACTATTTTTTTGATATGGTAAAAGAAAATTGATCTTCTACAATCATTTAGACCTCCATAAACAAGAGCATAGAAGAATTATCTCTATTCATGTCCAATAATTCGGATGTTAATGCCAAAACAGTTTAAACCAATAACTTCTATATTAATGTCAATCTACCAAGCCAACCAAAGGCCACCAGTTTTTTCCCTTTGAATTTACACCAATACATGACCAACCAGACATGAACTTTAAGTTTTTCCTAACAATGTGTACTTCAACCTAGGTTTCTGAAAGAAAATTGGTGTTTGGATGATGGGTGTGGATATGGTTCCGTAACAGATGAACTGCTCAAGGATCACCCATTCCTTGGTAGTTTCAGGCCAATATCTTCATTGGATCACTTGGGGAATGTTGAGGGACTATTTCCCAACACATTGAATCTACAGATGCAGTGAGGGAGGAAAATAACACTCCTAACAAATATAAAACATGTTCAAGTTTGTGCTTAGTCTTCAAGGACATTGGTGTTTGTAGCATAGATTGTGCTCTTAGCTTAAATTTAAACACCCCCATTCTCTGATCCTTATAGACTTCCTTTGGATTCACCCAAGAGTTAAAGGAAGTAAAACCATTTTGATTTTTTTTTTTTTTATGAATGAAGCACTGTTATTAGTAATTAAAAGGAAAAGTACCTGGTTAGAGGACAATTTTTCATTTGGCAAATTTTCCAAATGTTTTGACTAGGGAGCACCACTTTCATCTACCATGAACAACTTCAACTTCTTTGCTTCTAGCACAAGCTCCATACTTCCACTTGTTGTGAAGTCCAGAGCATGTCTGGTTCTAGCTAGGCTTCTTGGATTTGCTTTTGGTGCTAACTTTGTGTCTCTCTTAGGGGAGAGCCCATCAATCTTCATTGGCTTGGGTTTTCCCCAAACATTTCCTTCATCAGCTCTTTTGGGTCCATTGCCTCTTATTTGGACCTCTCCTAACCCCACAAATATATGTCCATTACTTGCCACCTTAGCCCCTTTTGGGTGATTCCCAGATAAAGTTTCTTCAGGAACCACATGTTGTAGAACATTTTTACCTTTGTCTGTACTATTGGTTTTAGGAAGGTTTCCATATTGAAGCTTACTCCCCATTTTGCTTGTTTGAATATTTGGCTCCTAATGAGAGTTTGCTATCTTCTTGGAAAGTTCAATGCCAATTCTATCTCGTCTAAGGTTGCTAACCTGTATCGAGCCTCTTGCATTATGATTTTCCTTGATATACACTCCAATGTTTTAAAACGTTCTGATTTGAAAAGGCTTACTTCCTTTGTGATTGGTGGAAGTCAATAGGCCTTAGGAAACATAAAGTTTTGGTCCTATCATGTCATTCAAAATCTCAAGAGCCCATTTTAACTCGTCTCCAATGAGGGCCTTGATTGGAGTAGTCAACGGGGAAGTTCCCATTAGTGACAAACTACTGTATTCTTCTCCTCTTTGTTGTCTGACCTAGTTTAATGTTGTCATAACCCCATTTTGGAACCCTATCTAGTTGTTCTTCCAATCAGAAGGAGAGTAATATTATTTTCTTAGAGTGTTCAGGTTATCGAGGGCAAAGATCCAAGGACCATACTTCTTAGGACTTGGTTCAGTAACTGAGGACATAATAGAAGTGAACCCCTTGCTTGTGTGCTATTTCTTCATCTTCAAACTTCAAGTGGACCTTTTGGATCGAATAGGGGTCATGATCCAATCTGAAAATCTGAAATGGGGATATTTGAATCCAAAAAAAGGATCAAACTTCGGATTGGATTAGATCATGATCCGATCCATTTGTACCCCTAGGCTTGCAAGCCTTACAAGTTGAGCTTTATTAGGCTCGAGCTTAGCTAAATTAGCAAATGAGCCCATATATGGGGCTTAAAGCTTGGTTTAAGACAAACCGAATTAAGCTTCGTGTCCACCACTACATAGGGTAGCAGCTTTGAGGTAGCCCTCGGTCCCTTGCAAACGGACATTCAAATAACATATAAATCCTAAGCTATGTTAGTGAAAAACTGAAAAGCTTAAGGAACCCAAGCCAATAGTTAGTTAGATGTTTGAATGGTTGTCTACTACAAGATCATATGGGCTCCCCATAGAGCGCACCCCACAGGCACCTCACGACCCATCTTCCATGTGCACTGGGAACATCTCCCATTCCTATCATGGGAGATGTTCCTAATTTGCAAAGGGATGGACTGTGGGGTCTGCATGTTGCATGCTTTGTGGGGAGCCCATCCTGTCCATGTCATCCTCTTCAAATAATTTAGGGTAAAATACTTAAACTACCACTACACTATGTTTATCAAATGGACTAAAACTTACTCTACTATTTGAAAAATCACTTAAAGTATTCTTTAAGTTTTATGATAATTGACAAAATCGTTCCTTGTAGCTACAATTCGTTTGCATGTGATATCACATGACTTATATTTTCTCTTAATTCCAAAACTACCCTTTTGTGATGGATTTCGCCCATCATTGTTCTTCAAATTTTCAAAATAAAACTCAACAACAAGTTCATAAGAAAGTCCATGATCTTTGAGAATGCCAACACTGATGCCATCTTTGCTATCTCTCAGGCAGTGTGCTTACTTTCACTGCTGAAAAGCAACCTCCATTGGAGCCCAATAAGCCCAAGACCATTAAGGTCAAGATCACCTAAATGAATAATGAATGGAAGGGAAAAACGCCATCTAAAAGTAACGCTGGCTTAAAGTGTGGGTTTGGTGTTTGGTTTGAATGTTCTTTTGGTTTTGGTTGTTTATTGTTGTTGAACTAGGTTATGTATGTTTGAATTGTCGTCACTGAATTCTAATCACGATGGTGCCAACTCCTACGAGAATTTGCATCTACGCCCCACAATACATCCCAACCATATATTAGGAACAACTACGGGAAATGTTCCCAATGCACGTTGAGATGTGCCTGTGGGGCACAAATTTGAACTCCTCCTATGATAGGTGTTCTATGTTTTGCTATTTGAAAATGTATACCTCCTATTAGAATGAGATTCTACCTTTTCTTTTTTTGTAAATTCTTTTTGAATTCCTAATGAAAGTTTTAAGACGAGTTGATAGTCATTTGTTGAGAAACAACGAATTTAAACAAACCCATTTGTGCAAAGACCAAAGCAATTGAATTGCTGCATAGATTAGAATTTAGATCCACTATCTCCAATTGTTGATTGCTCAAGTTGCAAGGAATGGGAACGCCTATGCATGACCATTTTAGTACTAAAAATTTGAAGAAATTTTTGAGATTTATCACTCCAACTATAAGATAGTATGTGTCTCGATCGAGGCAAAGAAGTAAATCCTCATCAAAATACATGATGAGGATAACGAACACTTCATAACATCACACATGGAATGAAGTTGACTCAATCCTATAAAGAGGAAATATTCTAATACTACTATGATTCATGTCATAAGGTGACATTAAATGGAAGTCGAGAATCACCTCGCTAGGTAGTAGAAGATGGGACTCATGAGTCACCTTGTGAAGCAATACCAGACATCAATTATGAGTCACCTCGCAAGGCAATAGCGAGCAGGACTTACAAATTGTGGAAATTGCCTCATGAAGCAATATTGGGTTGGATTCACAAGATTTTTAAAACCGATCCAAAACCAAAACCTCTTCGGCCATCAATTTCTAAGTCAACGGTTCGATTGTCTGATTTGAATGGACAATCCATTCCAACTTAAAAAATAAAAAAAAAATAATTAAAATAAAATAGCCAAAAACTGTTGTCTGGGTTGAATGGGTCATTGATTCGACTACCTATGTCAATGGGCCGTTGACCAAGTTAACGAGTTTTTGCCAAGGACCGGATTAAGGGTGAAATGGAACTGGTTACTTAGATGGTTCCCAGACTGGATGATTTGACCATCCAAGTCAATGACAATTCAAAAAGACTATGATTCACAAATCACCTCACCAAATTGTAACAATCCACCTTACCAACAAACTAAACCTTATCTTGCGAAAAATGGCCTCGCAAAACTTTGACCTCATGAGGTACCTCGCAAGATTATAATAAGATCACCTCATCTAAGTGAAATAGCCTGCCTCGTGGGCCTATAACATAAAATACATATAAAAAAGATGAAAATAACTTTCAAAGCCCTCAAGTTCTCCAAGGCTATGATGTATTCATTTCCAATGAGAGTTTTGAGTTTTTTGGGTAAAGAAAAAAGCTTGACCATGTCCAAAATTTTGTATTGGTTCAATTTTGCACTATTTATTTATAGTTATTATTTGAATTCTGACCTAATATAAAACTTGTAATGTTTATCTGTTTTTCACTCATTGGTAGTGCAAAGTTCGCATGACAAAAACTAGTGCAAAATTTGCATCCCTTTCCTCCTACTTCAATTCCTTTTTATATAAAGTGGTAACTACATCATCTTATCCTACCTTATATATATATATATCTAAACATGACACCTATAATCTATATGTATATATTAAAATGGAAAGATCCAAGTTGTCACTTTCCAATTTTCTGGTTTTCTGAATTTTTTATTTTTCTCTTCTCTAGAAATTCCATGTTAGCATCAAAAGCTCATTGGAGACACTTGCCTTCGAAGGATGAATGCTAAATGTCTCCTGCGTTGGAAATATAAGAATAGGAGGAAAGCAAAACATTTCCTTCTTTTTGAGCTCAACTCAACCTATTCTTCTCAACTTTCGACCAATCTCCATGTATAAGGTAAGCAAGTTCTGCAATAAAAAATTTCTCACCATATTCATCCTTGATCTCATTTCGTTTTTGCTTCAATAGGTTCTCCTCCAAATGTTTAGGTTCTTATATATCTAAATGCCTTAGTCCATTAGTCATTCCAGCTTCTCACTTCTTTGTTTGGTTTATTTAAAGTTTCCAAATGTAATCAAGTGTAGATTAAGGCTTGCAATCAACTACAACAGAGGTAGAAGCTTAAACTTCATTTTTTTAGATACCATCTATATAAATGATTAAAAAACAACTTCAAATCTCTCTATTTAGTAAAATGAAATGGTCCAAACCATTAATAGCTTAAATGGTTAAATTTGAGACCTTAAACCTTGCAATTTTTTATTTAGCAGTTCAAATGTTTAGAAATGATTGGAAAATGAAAAAAAAAAGCTTCAATACATTCAAAAAATGTTAGAGAACAAAACGAGTCATCACAGCCTCATAGGACCCATTTTGTCATCAGGCAAAGAAGATGACTGAAAATGGCTTGAATAATTTTCACGCTATTGTCAACCCACCTTTGTAGGTGAATGCCTTCTAATCTATTTGCTTCCATATACTAAATGATGGATTGTTTTCTAAGGCAATAACTCTTTGCTATTAACAAGGGTTATTTTCCAAAGCTAAAAGCTTTGGACTCTAAACTACAATCATATGGGTTGAGACTGAAAAAACAATAAAGAGTCGAATATCCCAATCTTTTGAGTTCCAAAGCTTGAACTAGGTTTGGAACAATTGCAAAGACTTTGTTGGGATTTCATCTCTTGAGATCATATCCTTTGTTATCCAAACAACTTAAAGAGGATATCTTGGCACCTTCAATTACTTTACTTCTCCAAGTATCAATCTAAGGTTTGAGAGGGGGAAAAGTTGGTCAATGGGATTTTGGCTCCCATTGACCAAGAATCTCTTGTTCTTTTTTCAGATTAATGTAGGGACCAGGGAAAGTTTATTTTTCTCGGTAAGTGATACCCATCTCCTAGCTGGGTAAATAACTTTCCCACTTGGGGGGGGGGGGGGAGTTTCCAACACTTGAATGGGGCAAAAATGCCCTTTTAGTAATGAATTTTTATGGTTAAAATGGTCATTTCCTTTTTTTACTTAGAAAATAAAAGAACATAGATAAATACACTTCCCTAGGTATGTGTTTCCTAAGAAAAACTTAGGTAATTGCATTTACCTGAGTAAATAACTTACCAAAAAGAGAACGTGGCCTAATTCTTTTCTTGGTTGGGTTTAAAGCCATTCAGTCAAGTTCTGACATGTGAAGATGGAGATTTGAAGCCATTTAGTAAGCTTTTCTAAATATATGGATCAACACAACGATATGTGGTATTTGGTATGTTTGGTAGTGGTTTTGTAGGTTGTTTTGCTTGGTTACAGATGGGGCACATGGGAAGAGGAGGGACTGAATGGTGAGTCATTTTGTTTTTAATTGCTGTGGCTAAATTTAGGTGCTATATAATCTTTTATTTGATTCCCGATGAGGGGTGATTTGGCCCGATCTAGTAAGTGAAGGACATGTGGACATGGCCTGCCAGTAGGACGACAACTCAGAGCGAAGTGCCATGTTAGTAGATCGGGAAGCTCGGGTGCTCGGTCGCCTTGGAGCCAAAATCACTTCGGTACCCGTATATGCCAAAGTTGGATTCGAAATTGGGGTATATCTGAATCTGATCCAATAGAAATAAAATTATAAATTAATAATTAGTAAAAACTAAAATAAATTAAAGTATAATAAATATTCACATAAGTTTATGTAACTATAATAATAATTAATTAATAATATTAGTAAATCTATATTTACTAAAATTAATAAAATTACAAAACTATGTAAGTTTCATTAAAAAATAATACAAATTAAGAAAATTTAATAAAATAAAAATTATTTATATCAAAGTTAATTTTAATCAATTTATTGTTCACTTAAATTACATTAATAAAATTTTAAAATTATTTAATAAAAGATGGTGCAACTTGGATTGTGATAAAAAACATAGCCAAAAAAAGTTCTTGTATTGGGCTTAGACCAACTTTACTATCACAATGATCCTTATGCCACAATTTCTTTTAACAAAACCAATGCATTGCACGGGTCCCAACTAATTTATATAATATATCATAATATATAAAATTAATTTTGTACACATATTATAAGGCACATAATATGAAATATTATATATGTTTAAAATTTTATACATAAAATTCATAAGCCTAGAATTAAGCTCAACCCAACTTGGGTGTGCATAGGCCCAAGCTTGGGCCTAGCTTGGCCCTTATTATAGGTGTTAACTCTAGCTCGGCATAAACCATGATTACACCCTTGTTGCCAATAGGATAGGTCATGTTGAGTTTGGATTGATCATTGGCTCCCTTAGGGGCTGTTTGGCATCATTGCCATTTCCTAGAGCAACGGCACCACATTGGAAAAAACGGTGTTTTAGGAAATGGGAATTTGTTTGGAACCATTTTCCCATAAAAAACGGTGCTCCAAGTCACGCCTTAGAAATTGGGAAGCCATGGCTTGGAGTAACGCCAAATTTGGCGTTTCCTGGAGTTGCAGCTCGTTGCTGCCAATAGGGAAGTGATGTGGCACTAGATAATGGGTACTGGTGTTGAAAACGCTTCCTAGAGCAATGGTACCAAACAGAAAAAGTTGTTGTTGCTCCAGGAAATGTCCTACCTGGCAGTCCAAACAAAAATAAAGGCACCATTTTCTAACAAAACGGTGCTTTCAACCACACATCAGCAACATCGGTGCCAAACATATACTTAAAGACTAGTGCTTGCAAATTGCCATTGACCTAGTATATGTTTGGCATCGATGCTGCATATCAGAAAACGATGCTATTGATGTGCTGGTTGGAAGCACCGTTTTCTTAAAAAGGTGTCTTTTTTTGTTTGGAAAAATTGCTACCAGGTAGGACGTTTCTTGGAGCAACAACAACGTTTTTTGTTTGGTACCAATGCTCTAGGAAACGTTTACAACATTGGTACCTATTATCCAGTGCTACATCATGTCCCTATCACTGTCACCTCATGTCCTTGTTGGCAACAATGAGCTGCAGCTCCAGAAAATGCCAAATTTGGTGTTACTTCGAACCACGTCTTCTCGATTTCCAAGGTGTGGCTTGGAGCGCTATTTTTTATGGAAAAACGGTTCCAAACAAACAAGCACTTCTTGGAGCACCATTTTTTCCAACGTGGTGCTAATGTGTCACCATTTTCTAGAGCAATGGCAATGATGATGATGTGTGGCTCATTGTGACACTAGCAAGTGCACTAGCCGTTCAAGTAATAAAGTAGTGAGTGAAGTATCGTTCCCACGAGGATTTAGGAAACAATTACCAATACTAAATTGAGCACTTCTTATCTGTTCAACAAATAAATCAAAACTTTAATGAAAGCTAAAAAATTCTAAATTAAAATCTATCTAAATCATTGGCCCAATTGCCTTCAAATCAGGTTAGAAGAGTAAGCAGTAAATGTCAATCTCAGAATTCAGCAATCTATCAATTTGGATCATTCGAATAAATCATGATTGAGCCTTGGGTTGGTGAAACCCCAAGGTCATGAACAGCCTCTCTCAAGCGCATGTTCATCCTATGCATGAGTGACGGTTCTTCTATCTCTAGCAAGAATCTAATCCCCATGCATGCATTTCTTCAAACACTTCCGAGGCATCAATTCAAGTCTGAATTGATCACCAACTGAATTGTGCAAGTTATCTCTAACCTTGCACTCAATTCAGTTATTGAATAGTAGATCTGAATTCTTAGAGTCTCTCTCAAGCACTCTAGGAATTCCAAGCTTTAGATCCATTCGGCCAATCTGAAAATTGCAGATCTGAATTCTCTTTCAAGCAATTCAGATCTTGCAATCTCAGATCTGAGAATTCAGATATGAGTTTTGAAGGTTAGTTGGCCGAATTAATCTACAATAACACCCTTATTCAAGAAACTTCAAGTACAATTCATGACCCTTTGAATGAATAAAAAAGAATTAGATTGCTGAACTGAAATTTTACAAGCTGAAATACATCAAGGAAGAATGGAAACAAGGAGAAAGAAGAAAGAAAATATAACAAAGAAACTGAATTCAAATCAAAAGAGAATGAAACTACAAATGATTTATTACAAAAGATCTTTGAATCACAAACCCTCAATTCGAACTCACCTTCTCTTCTAGTTTGCTTGTCTTGAACTTCCTTCAGCCCTTCTTCTTCTTCTTCCTTGCGCCTAGCCTTCTTCTCTTCTCTTCTCTCAAGGTGGCCGAACCTCTAAGAGTGGGAGTGCCTTCCTCTCAAGCAATTGAACACCTCTCCCCCCTCCTAGAGGCCTCCTTATATAGTTTTTCAAGGGGGCTCTTGCCCCTTCTTGAAGTCTCTAGAATTGGGTGTATTACACCCCTCATGAACCTTCTAGAGTGCTCCCTCCTTCTCTTCAAGAAACTTCTAGGAGTTGCCGCCCCTAGCTCCCTTTGGGCTGCTATTTGGGCTACAACTTAGCTTGCTTTTGAGCTCATGTGGGCTACACTCTAGGCTGTTATTTGGGCTAAAAATGGGCTGGGCCGAAATTTCCTTCTTGCTAGGCTTCTTCCCTTGGGTTTTCCAAAGAGTTAGTTTGCACTACTTGGGCCGAATGAAACTCCCTTGCTCTCATGGCTGGGCCGGGCTGAACTTGATAAATTTTGGGCTTTCTTTTCTTGCTTTTGCCTTCTTTTTGTTGATTTGGCGCCCCCTGAAATCTTTCTTGCAATCAAGCTAAAATATGGCAAAATCTAATTAAACCAGCAAAAAATTTCATGCAAAAACCTCATAAAATATAGATAAATTGTAGGTTCATCAGATGCCAAACAGATGCCTAGTCGACTGAACCATTAAAACCATCACTTGACCATAATTTTGATTTGGGTCAACCTCAAATAGCAACCTAAAAAATGTTAACTTGTTCAAAACTCATTTGACCTAAGTGGTTGATTGTTGATCCACTTGACTTGGTCAATAAGTCATGGGTTACAAGTTTTGATTTAAATATGCAAAGTTCCAAAGTTATAACTTTGCACTCGGTTATTCCATTGGTGTGATCTTCTTTTTGTTCTTTCTAGTATACAATTCATGGGCAATTTTTGAAGAGTTATAAGTGGACAGTTTATAAGTGGACAGTTTTTGGAGTGAGAGTAAAGGACAAATATGCCCTCTTTATGCCCGTTGTATAATGCTTAGATAAGGGGTAGAAAACGTCCAATGAAAATTCCAGAAGGAAGGGACATTTGCTCTTTTATAGGTAGTATAATTTTTTTGCTTAATTGACCTTTCCCTAAGAAGTGTTTGTTTTGCCATATGAAAATGGTAACATGATCACCTAAACTTAGTGTGGAAAATGTTCAAGGGCATTGGCCCATGATTATTTATTCCAAAAGTAGCTCTAACACTTTTTTGTAGAGAAAACAAAATTGACCAAATAGAGTGGTTGATGGTGTCTTACTAGGGGCAAAAATAGTATTTTCATTTTTATTTTTCTGATTAAATTTATTCAAATGGACATTAGGGTCAAAATTATCATTTTCCACTGTTATCTAATAGAAGACCGATTTGATTGCAAACTATAGGGGGTGTTCTAGTAAATGGCCCTATTATTTATTCTATATAATTTTTTATACATATACACACACATGATGATGTGTCACAGTTTGATCCATCTCAGACCGTTAATCTGTTGACCCATGACTAGGAGGGAAAACGGTTCAGCCACCGAGTCATTTTTTATAGTTTTTATTTTTTATAAAAAACTAAAAAAATGAAATTTAAGGCCCAAAAGTCATATTTTTGACAAAAGAAAAAAAAAGTAGGACAAGACACCTTTGATTCCTTAAAAAGTATAGATCTCGAAAAATTACCTAAAATCGAAATAAAAGAAAGATAACCCCAGTAAAAGAACCAAATACAAACTTATGGCATTTGAAAGTTTTCAATATGCTATGAGTTGCAATTCATGGTTTAATGACTGAATAATGCAGATCAACGGCCAAACCACCTGGGTCCAACAAATTTTAACCAAGTCGATGGTTCGACCATCAACCGCATGCTCAACATTGATACATGAATGGATGATCAATCAATATCAAATAGCTAAAACCCCAAACCATTGCGTGGATGAATGGATGATCAATCAATCTCACCATGTATCGTTCAATAAAAAAAAAAAAGAAGAAGAATCAATCCCATCAGGATAAAAACAAGGTGAATTCCAACCCCTACTATTAGCCCTCTCCTCCCTATAAACTACATCCTGTCCGTGAATTTGACATCAATTCACGGTCAGGATGCATTCGCCTGTACTCTAGGGTTTTAAAATTCCGATCTGGGTTGATTGGTCATTCTCCCTAAACACAATGGGCTACCACATACGGACTACAGACATGATAAATATTAAAGAGATTGGACGCTTTATAATAAATAAAGGTTAGAGTTGTCCCTTCTCTTCTCTGCCCCTGCGTTTCCCTTTATTGGCGCTTCAGGACTCTTCTTTAAGCTCATATCCATCCAACCAGAAGCTTTAACGAGTTAGCGCCGCGGGGCGGAGAAGCTGCTGGTGGTGGGTGGTTATCTCGAATTCGCGATCGCACTACCTTTGCGTTCCGGCTTCCAACCTCGGAACTAGACGGATTCACTGCGGCTCAGAACATTCATATCTCTCCTCTGAGTTTCGGCAAATATCGGTATTTTCCCTATTTCTTATATCTTTTGTTTTAGCTTTCATTTTTGATGGATAACCGGCCGACCCATGGATTGAGAGGAGTAACAGATGATTGATGGTCTGAAGCTGATTTGGGTGTTCGGTGAATTTCTTTATTTTTGGTTGTTTTTTCCCTGTTATTTCACTTATATATCCTTTACATGGTTCCTCTCTTACTCTTCCATGAGTTCGTGGTTCTGGATTCTGATCTATGATTAGGGTTTTCAGGTGATCGATCGTCATACAAGGGTAGAGAGCCAGCCATGACCGGAAAAGCGAAGCCCAAGAAGCACACCGCCAAAGAGATTGCTGCGAAGGTCGACGCCGCCACTACAAACAGAGGAGGCGGCAAAGCTGGTCTTGCCGACCGTTCTGGGGTCGGCAAGGGTGGCCACGCCAAATATGAATGCCCCCACTGTAAGACTACTGCTCCTGATGTGAAATCTATGCAGATACACCACGATGCTAAGCACCCTAAGACGCCTTTCGACGAGGCGAAGCTCATCAACTTGCACGCAAGCCATGTCGTCGAATCCTCTAAGCCACGCCCCGGTGTCCGTGGCAGTTTTAAGAAATAGAGAGAAGCTTTTTCTTTGTTTTAGTTAATTGCTTCTCTTTTATTTTCTCTCTTTTATCAAGTGTATTAGGAGTTTTGGGTGTGTTAGAACTCGCTACTTCCCTTCTTATTTCTTGTGGTGGGACTGCAAATCTTAGGAGAGGACTGAGGAGGGCTTAGCAGATGTTCCTTCTAAAGCTGTAACGAGGTTTTTCTTTGGTGTCTATAATGATGGTTGTGTCTGTTTCAGCACTTGAACATGTATTATGTGTACCTTTCTTTGTATTGTAATCTGTAGATACAGTTCTTACATCCATAAATTGTTGTGGTTACACATTCTCTTGTACCAAGAAGAATTTTATTTATTGGCATTTTTTAGGCTGTGCCTTGTCAATGTAGAAGGGGCAGAAAACTGTGTTTCTACCACAACAGGGCGGGAGTATAACCGAACTATTTCAGAGTGATTTTTTTTTTCAGATTGAAAAATACAAATTTTATTTTAACCTTTTAATCGCCATCTCATATAATTCTGACTTTTTTTTTTTCATTGCAATCACTATCTTTTGCTAGCAATTTTCATTACTAGTGGTTTTTTTTTCAGCATTTGTTTTGATGAACTACATCAACATATCTTTTTTTATGGTATATATAGCTGCCCATTTTTCCAGTTGTACCTAAAGTCTTGTTGTTTTTATCCTGTTTCTTTGACATGCATTCAGATTGGGTGATTTCTGGTGTTTGCACTTCAGTCAGCTAGTAGCAAAACCATGAAAAGATAATATGGGCAACTTTGCAATGTAATTTGCACCTAATATAGCAGGTCTTTGTGATGGCTTTTCTTGTAACAATTATTCTATTGTAATGGTTTATCATGGCAGAATTTTGTTTTTTATCAGCATATGCCATTATTAAGTTATGTGGTACTTGGTACTGTTCATCAATTTAGATGATGGATTAGGTGCAATTGTAAAATAAATAATCATAAAACTTTATAAAATTCAAAGTTTCTAATGGATTTTATTAAGGTGTGTCCACAATGGGATGAAGAAAGGAGAATGGATCTAATTCATGGCAGGACTGAAGGAAGGATTCAATTAAGTTATATCTTATT
Organism: Nelumbo lutea; assembly: GCF_056320005.1. Classification (NCBI taxonomy): domain Eukaryota; kingdom Viridiplantae; phylum Streptophyta; class Magnoliopsida; order Proteales; family Nelumbonaceae; genus Nelumbo; species Nelumbo lutea. Next base: position 27,210,402 of record NC_142690.1, on the reverse strand, counting down.
GCTGTGCAAAACTTAGTTGATTTACTAAGTGGAAATATTGCAGGACTAAAGAGAAGTTTCAATCAACATTATAACATTAGTTGTTGTGCAGAAAATAGGCAATTTACTAAATGGAAATAATTAGTGTGGTTGGAAATTGAAGGCCAGTAGATTGACGAACTTGCTAGAAAGGTGGTGGTAGAAAATCTACTAATCAGTCCAGGAATCTTATTGTTCAACATCATTTTGGTATTCGGTAGTAGAGATATTAAATGAATTTTACTGATAGAGAAGGTATCATATGAAATTGATGTCATGGAGGAAACAATAGTACTCATTTAAAACAGGAAATAATCTTTCACCTTTTCCTCTAAATGTTGCTTTTCTCAAATTTGATATCATGAAGGGTTAGTTTCAACATGTTTCAGTGCACTTAATGATTTGAAAAGAATTCCACATCACTTGGTGGAGAAGGTGATGTTAGGATAAGGGATTATTAATCATTCAATAATGTATGCTTGGTAAATGGCCTTGGAGGTTTTGCAAAGCAGGTGTTCTGTTTAGATACAAAAGCAATTTTTTTTATCCCTAATAATATCACATTCATACTTGATGGTCAAGTAGACCAGATGTTGGATGATATGGTGAATTCTGGAAAAATCTCCTTGACTGGAACAGACTTGCAGGCTGGGAGGAAATTGGGGGCTTGGTCTTTAGTGACTTGAAGATGGAAGCCCTTAAATATGAGCAGAATATCTAGAAACACAATATGCTGGTGGATTCATTGGGTAACGTTCTTTGATCATCTGCTTTTGGTTTTTTATTCATCTTTGGTGAACTAAACTCGGTGAACCTCCACTGCTGAAAGCGAGCATTGGAGAGTTCATTGCCCTCCTATTCCCATTAGGATTTGATGTATGACAAAATTACTTTGGAGTGATGATCCCATCTAAACATTGTGATGTCAAAGGAGTTAACAGGGTGAATTTTGTATGGAGATTTTTTTGGGGGGTGGGGTTCACATGTACTACTACATTGCTAGTGTTTTGTTTGATCATGCCATCTGGTTTTGTCAATTTATATCTATATCTCTGTGTCCTTGGCCCTTTCTCTCACCATTTTCATTAATATATCCGGTTTGTTCTTTTTTCTTTTTTGATCAATAACACTTATCCGGGTTGTTCATTCATTAATGACTTAAAGGAAAACCTATAAAACCATTGTAAGGCTTGCATCTATGTTACATGAAAGAGTGTTGAGCAGTTGGCATGTCTTGAAAATGAGTGGTAGAAATGCATTTGCCGAGATTGATCAGTGGAAAAATTAGAAGGGATTAATTAGAAATGAAATCACTTGTAGGAACTTAGGGCTGAAAGTGCAATAATTATATTAAGAGGTATATTGGTATTGGTAATTTTTTTTTTCCTTTGAATTTTGAATGTAGAGAATGTTGATATGCATTCTGAAAATGACCAAATATCCATTTTGACCTCATATATGAGAATTTTTGTTTGTCTATTTGGGGGTTTCATTGGAAAACAAAAAATTGTATGATTGCACTTTAAGAGATAAGAGAAAACAAACAATCATTTTTCTCTTAAAGTTAAAAGATTCTTCCTAAGAGATAAGAGTTAAGACTAAACAAATAAGCCCTTAAGGGTGATTCTAGTAGGTGTGATAAAATGAGAGAAAGTAGATGAAGAAAATTTGGTTAAGGACATAAAAGTCCAACAATGTTCATAAGAATTGATTTGTTATAAGTTGAAGGGGTTAGAAGGGCAAAGGTTAGACCTTAGAAGAAATTAGCAGGGACCACAAACTTTGTTAAGTGAAAGTTAAATAATAGAAATACATAAGAGTAGACAATTGTTTTATAATTTAATTTTTAAATAATTAATAATTATTTATATTTTATATATTATTTTTGCAATATAAAAATAACAATAATTAATTTCATCTAGGGATGTTCATTAAACTGATGAAATTGACCCAACTCGACCTGAGTTGGTCACTTTCTAGTATTTCTGGCAGCTTTGGTTCAACAATTTCCCAACCTGACCAATTTAGATTAGTTTTGGCTTGGTTATTTATAAATTGACCAAAACTGAACAGACCCGATTATAAATATATATTTTTAATACATGAAAGTGGGAAAATTCTCATATTTCTTAGTCTAAAATATTTTATATTGTAAACCTAAATTTTTAAATTTATTTTTTTAGTAATATCATTGTATTTTTTTAAATGTAATTTATTTTTTTAAGATACCTATGTTTTTAACCTATCATTGACATGACCGGTTGAACCGTTTGAACCATCACTTGACATTGATTTTGATTCTAGTTTTATTGAACCACCTGACTTGGAGGGTTTAACTGTTGATCCATTTGATCCGGTTAGTGGGTTACAGGTTACATGCTTAATGCATGTGCAAACTTTTGGAGGCCATAACTTTGCACTTGAAGTGATTCCTTTTTTTTTTTTTTGTTTTTGGATTTGGGTAACGTTTCAAGATTTATGTGTTTTAAGGTGTTGTGGGTTCTTTGCCCCGCTATTTTTGTGAAAAAAAACCCTTTTTTCATCATCAAATCGTAATTTTTAATATTTCTATAAACAAAAAATTTAAATTGAACTAAAAATATAAATAAAATATCAAATAATACATATATTATATGTAAAACATAATTATACACTATTTATTGATAAAATATGCATTTGCACGCATACATATATGCACATTTATATATGTATATAAATATATATTTATTTAAATATATAGAGTGTTGATGTGGAATGGTCTAACCCATTCGTCTAGGACTGTTGAACCAATGACTACGACCCAGATGCAAAAGTGGGTCGGTTGTCTAGTTGGTTTTTAAAACATTTACTGATACAACTTGAGTTGGTTGGCCAAACAATTTGCTTCCGAACTAAACCACCTAATGATCACTCTTAATTTCAACTAAATTCATAGTATAATCTCTAGCAAATAACAATAGTTTAATCTTCAATAATTATTGAAAAATTATAGTGAAAATACAATAAAAAACTAATAGCACTCCAATAATTTTGTCTTTAATAAAGTTTTAAAGTTATTACATAATTTTATTATGTAATCTTTTTTTCTTTTTGCTTTGTAAATAATACTTAAAATATGATTTAGTATTAATTATTTTATATTTAAAACATTTAAAAATTAGTTATTTATAATATTATTTAGTTATTTTTAAAAATTATTTATATTTTATATTTTTATTATCAAATATTATTAAATCTATTATAATTATTTTTGTGTTTTTGATCATTTTTTAAAGTTATAACATGATTTCATTATTTAATCTATTTTTGTTTTTGAAATAATATATAAAATATGATTTAGTTATTATTTTTTTGATATTTAAAGTATTTAAATATTAGTTATTTACAATATTGTTTAAGTATTTAAATAATATTACTATTTAAATTTTGAAATATTAATTAATTATTTAATTTAATAATCCACAAAATTGTAATTTATACTATTATTACATGATTTTGTTATTAACTTTGTAAAATATGAAATTATTATTAATTCAAAAATTATGAAATGTATATAATTATTTTTCTACTATGAAGAAATGTTTTAAATTTGTTAAATAATTTCATTATTTTAACTATTTAAAATTTGCTTATGTTAAAATATTTTAGTAATATGTAAAATATTTAAATTTTATTTCTTTTAGAGTTATTACCTAATATTAAATATTTTGTTATACAATTATTTAGCTATTGAAATATTTAAATAATATTTTATTTTCTAATTTTAATTTTTATTATTTGAATAACATTTAAATAATTTTTTATTTATATTTTAAAATACTATTTAACTGAGTAATCCATAAAATTATAATCTATATTGTTATTACATAATTTCGTTATGAATTTCATAAAAATATAAAGTTATTAATAATATGAATATTATTAAATATATTATAATTAATTTTTATGTTTTTAATAAATATTTTAGAATTATTGTTATTACATAATTTTGTTATAATGCTTAAATAATTGTTAAAGTTTTTAATTGAAACTTTCTTTAGATAGATATAGATGAAAAGTGGGGGAGATAATAAATAGGAATTAGAGATGGAGATAATTTAGGAGAAAGTTGGGGATAGTTAGTTTCTTAATTAAATGAGAGGAAAAAGGGAGATAAGTCATGCTGAGGTGGCAACTCCCTGGGCTTCTAAAGGCAATTTTGAACCCCCTCTAGAATTGCTTCATTGGGGCAATGGAGCAAGGAGAGGCTATCTGACGTGGCATGGACTGGCGAAATAGGATTTAAGTATTAATAATAATTTAAGTATCATTTCTTAGATGGGTAAAAGTACTAAGAAATGATTTAAGTATCAATTATGTAACAATGGGTATGGTATTAAATGGAATGGACTAATGTTTTCAACCTGTCATTGACCTAACCGGTTGAGCCGCTCAAACCGTCACCCGATTAGAATTTCGGGTTTGGTCAAATCAATACCCGTCAAATGGTAAAAAACTATTGATTTGGTTAAGAACCATTCGACTCGGTCGGTTCGATCATTGACTTATTCGATCCGATGAATGGGTCACGGGTTGCATACTAAATACATGCATACTTTCAAAGGCATACTAAATACTCTATAGAGATAGATCGAAGCAGATAATAGGATTATCCCAATCTGCTTATATTGACAAAATTGTCAAGAGATATAGCATGGAGAACTCAAAGAAGGGAAATGTTCTTTTCAGGCACGGAGTCACTCTCTCCAAGAAGATGTCTCCCAAGATTTCTGAGGAGATTGAGGGCATGAAGGACGTTCCCTATGCCTCAGCCATAGGGAGCATCATGTATGCCATGCTATGCACTCGTCCTGACATTGCTTAGGCGGTGAGTGTGGTAAGCAGATTCTAGGCCAACCCAGGGCAAGAGCACTAGACCGCTGTGAAAAATATACTTAAGTACCTTCGAAGGAAAAGAGTTTTGTCTGGTATTCAATGGTAGCTCATTATAGATCCAGGGGTATACTGATGCCGATTTCCAATCGGATCCAGATGATAGAAAGTCTACATCTGAGTATGTTTTCATGATAGGATCGTGTGTTGTTTGCTGGAAAAGCAACAAACAGGGGTCCACGACAGACTCCACAGCCGAAGCCAAATACATTGCCGCAAGTGAAGCTGCCAAAGAAGCCATGTGGATGAAAAAGTTTGCTCACGAATTGGGAGTAGTTTCGTCCAACATATCACCCATCCCGTTGTTGTGTGACAACAATGGAGCGATTGCTCAGGCTAAGGAGCCACGAGCCCACTCGAAGTCCAAGCACATTGAGAGGAAGTACCGCGTACTACGGGAGATTGTTGGTAGAGGGGACGTCCTGATTCAGAGGGTAGCATCAGTGGAGAATGTAGCAGACCCATTGACTAAGCCACTAACACAGAAAGTGTTTGAGAAACACGTGGAAAGTATGGGACTCCGGTTTATACCAGATTGGACCTAAGTGCAAGTGGGAGCTGTTAGACAGTTGTATGCCCTTAGCTCCAATCAGTTTGATGTACTTATGGCATTTATTGTAAATGAATAAAATGCATATTTGATTCATGTTCTTGTGGTGTGTTTCTGTGTAATACCCTTAAATTGGACACTTAATGAGACTCATGTTAGTTTAGAATGTTCACAGCCATTGGATAAGTCTGGGGAGATTTATCCTGCTAAGGCTGACACTGGTGTACCGCCAAGTGTTGGGGTGGCCTGTCTCAGCTGCCAGGATAAAACCCAAGGTACATGCAGTGTAGGTTTACTTGAAACCCTAAATCGGACTAGATTTCCGGTATTGCCCTGAACCTTGGATATGATACTACACTAGGTGTCGGATTGGGTTGTCTTTGATATGCCAATCAGTGAGATCCTTAGCGGGGGTCAAAACCTGGGTATGCTGGGACAGTTCGAGAATTCCTCTGAGTGGGTGATCATAGTGACAAGATCAGCCCCTTTGTCGGACAAAGGTAATGATCGGTGATGCACTCTCTCTGATGGAAACCAAGACTGCCGGCAGCCGATTTCAATCGTTGAGATTTGTTTTGCAAAATATATTTAATATTCGGATATAAAAGTATATATATTACGGTATCAATTTGTTTGCAAAAGTTTTTAATTCCCTGGATCCATGTGAGAAGAGAGTGCAATACTGTTCCTTGCAGCCGAGGGAGAGGTCCTCTCTTGTCAAGCAGTGTATGATCATTATGGGCTGAGAGGTTAAGTGTAAGACCATTGAGGGTAATGCCTGATGAGCTAATCTTGCATCTACCCACAGTCCCTTAGTGTTACAAGGTGGCTTGGCCCAGGGACCACTTAGTGTAAGTGTCGGGCCCACAGAGTTCATGTGATGGGCTCAGGGAGCTCACTGGGCTTTCTAGTGAATTCGGCTAGGCCTTGTAACAAAGGCTGGGCCGAACCCTTGTGGCTTATGTGTAGATCAATGCTTGGGTCCCACGCCATACAAGGAAGCCCAACTGGGCAACAACTTGGAAGACTAAGTGTGCGCATACTCTTATTGGGCCTAAAGCCCCTTCGAACTGGGCTGATTTGATCAGTTGAAGAGGGGGCGAATCTGAGATTAGATTAGCAGATGGGATAGGGTCTTACCCTATCCACTCAGAGAGTCCAAATTTGAATACAGATTCAGATATGAAAACCTCCTGATAAGATTAGGAGAGGGCTGATCTAATCTGCAGATAAGATAATGGTCTATCCTTATCTCTTAAAGGGAATTCATATTTGGATCGGCAACTCCTAATGAGATTAGGAGCTGATCCCCTTAAGGTTATAAAAGGAGAAAGGGGGTGGTAGCTATAGAAGATCATCACATTCAAAATTCAAAGAAAGAACACAACACCTAGTAAGACTGAGTTGTTTTCTCCTTGCCGCCGCCATTACTGCCAGTTCGATTTCCTCCTTCTAGTAGGAACGATCAAGATTGCGTCTTGATATCAGTCTTTGGGAAAGGCTGATCTGAAGTTGTGCTCACAGCCTCCAGCGAATTCTTGTGAAGGATTCGGTTCGTTGGACGAACATTGTTGATTTTGCTCCATCCTACACTGCGCCATTTTCAGTGGGTGCAGTCTTTGGTTCCTACCTTGGGCGTGAACACCTCCATTGGGAGATACTGCTTCTCTGTATCAGGTATATCACTCTCTTGCTTCTGGTTTCAGATCTGGTTTGGTTTATGGTTCAAGATTAATCATTGAAAATGCAGATTTTCTAAAACAGGGAATGTGATTCACAAATGAGGGGAGAGAAAATTTTTTAAATTTCGCCCAACCTACCTGCAGGGTTTGGCCATCCATATGATGGATCTCTAATCCCTTCAACTAAATGGGTGGGACTCATCGATCTTTTAAAACATTGCCTCAAACTCAATATTTCAACGAATCCACGAGTCTCCGTGACCTTGGATACAGGGAAAAAATTGTATGTATGAGTGATGGAAGAATGGTAGAGTGAGTGGTTGATGAGGGGAATAGTTTTGTTCCAAAACTTCATGCTCTCAATTAAGGATCAAAATATCAATACACATGATCAAGATTTTTAAAACTGAACCATACAACAAACCGATTAGGGGTCTGGTTCCTGGGTCAAACAGTTCGATCGTTCAAATCAAATAGATGGCCTGTTCTGACAGAAAAAATGACCAAATCGTTATGGTTCGAATGGTTTGACTGCTCGGGTCAACGGTTTGTTCACCAAATCAACGATTTTTGGGGAAATAACAGTCTGGGGTAAAACAGAACTAGTCACCTGATTGGTTCCTGGTTTTTCCAGTCTGACCGTTCGGTCCGATTTTGAAAACCATGCACATGATAACCAACACCTTAGATATTGATGCATCAAATATTGATTGACTATATTCTCCTTTTTTTTTTTTAATTTTTGTATTTTAATAGCCTAAGGGGGATACGTTCCATCAATGTTTTTGAATCGTCGCTGACCCGGACGGTCGGACCATTCAGCTTGGAAACCATCCAAGCAATTGGTTTTGTTTCACCCCTAACCCATTCTTGGGTAAAAAACTTTTGACTTCGTAAAAAAATTGCTGGCCTAAGCGGTCGAGCCGTCAACTCGTTTGATCTAGACAGTGGTTCGTGGTTTAAGAAAATTGTAGAGAGGGGAGAAAATGAGCATCTAAGACATGAACTCAGATATGAGATCTAGCACACAGAGTCCGTGATTTCAATCAAAGATCAAAATATTGATACACACGATGTCAACACCTTGGACATTGATGTGTATCGATTAATTAATGCTTCATTCTTTTTAATATTTTTATTTTTATTTTAACATTCTTGTGAAGGATTATATATATGGAAAAGACATGATATCCAAAAAATGTATGACCAATCAACTGGAATGATAAACGTGGTAGCAAATCAGGTGTTATTTATCAAAATTCATGGTGGGTTTTGATTGGTCAAAACTCTTTCCATACCATGTCTTTTTTTTTTCCTGCATCATAGTATATATATTCCTCTAGCCAAATTGGCAGATGTGATTTGTAGTTTTGCCAATGAATCTGACTTGAGTTCATAGTTTCAATTCTTAGTATAATTAAATACTTTTTTTTTTTGAAATTCAATTACTTTTGATATTTTCTTGATTGCTGTAGGATCTCTAAATTCAATTTTATTTTTGTTGATAGAATTATCATGTCTTGCCATACTTAATCTCTCAATCCTCAAGGTAAAGTGGAAACCAACATGGTGGTTTTTTTCATGGTTTTTAAAATCGACCTGGAGACTGAACCGGTCAGGGGTCCGGTTACTAGGTCGAACAGTACGACCATTCGAACCAAATGGTCAGCCTGTTTTGACAAAAAAATAAAAAACGATCAAAACCATTCGAACGATTAACCGCACAAGTCAGCGATTTGCTGACCAAAATCAACAATTTTTGGGAAAAACGAGACCGATCACCCAACCAATTCATAGTTTTTTTGGTCCAACCATCTAATCCGGTCCGATTTTGAAAACCACGGTTTTTTTACCTTGTTTATACCTTTTAACACAATACATTGGTTTGTTGGATTGCTTAAATTTTGGATGTATGCCACAAATCACAAATGAGGGACTAATTTTTTGTTATATTAAGGGATGCAACGAATATGGCATAGAGTATGTACTGAATCATATCGGTAGGTATTATAGCGTTTATGAGCATTTTCTTTTTTGGGGGTGTTATTATTTAATTTTCCACGTCATAAAATTTTTTATATAGTTGAAAAAAGTGACAGGTGAGAGAATCTATTTAGGAGGCAATATGGTATAAGTGGGGGTTTGGGACACATTCAGAATTTTTTTTGGCTTCATGAGGCTACCCAACTGCCCCACAATATGGCTGCCACTCACACACTATGGCTGTGTATGTGGGAACATTTCCTGGTAAATGACAATGGAGATATTCCCAATGTATGCTTGTAGTGTCATGTGAGTATGGATGTGGGAGCAGTGTAGGTGGGAGATTTGAGCAGTTGAGCTCAACCCCTCAACCCTGTTGGAGATGGCATTGATTGATATGGATAAATACTCATTTCATATCAATTAGAAAATAAAAGAAAAAAATGATATTATCTAAAACTTATTATGACTTTTCAAAACCTCTAGATAGCCCCTGGTAAGTAAGTTTTATTATCCAAAACTCACATTCGGTTAAGATTTCTGTTAGATCACTTTTAGTGATCATTAATATAAGTTGTCCATGTAATCATTAAAATTGGCATCTTATAAGTATCAACGGTTCACATTTCACATAAACTCTTAGAATATGTGTTTATACCTGATTTGGTCTTTTGAACCTTAGATTTGGTGTTATTGGGGATTTGTATGAATTTATCTACTATATTCATGCATATCCTAATCACTTCATGATCCTTAGGCTGTGTTTGGTTGTAATGTAAATAAATTTTCACTGATACAAAATTATGGCAGTGCAAATCATGGTTTTTAAAATCGACTTGGAGACTGAACCAGTCAGGGGTTTGGTTACCGAGTCAAATGGTCGGCCCGTTCTGACAAAAATAAATAAAAAATGGTCAAAACCATTCGAACGGTTAACCACCCTGGTTCAGTGGTTTGCTGACCAAAATCAATGTTTTTTTTTTTGAGAAAATCCGGTTTTGGGGAGAAAAGGAACTGGTCACCTGACCCGGTTCCCCATTTTTCCGGTCCGGTTTTGAAATCATGGTGCAAATGACTTGACTGTAAATTCTGACTTATTTTTATTTTAAAATTCAGATTATTTTGTTTGATTGCGGTACAAATGAAATTAATTAAGACATGAAACAGAATAAAATAAAACTCAAAACAAAACTAGAATTTGTATTTTTTACATTTGCACTCTCATGCATTTGTACTAATATAAATAAAATTGCACTGCAACCAAACACAGCATTAGGGTATCCTTAATAGGTATCTTAGCGTTTCCTTTCTTATACTCTTTGCAATGCTGATACTTTGAACCTTGGACAGGCCATTTCCTTTGTGGAATATTATGTTGTGCACACTTTAGGAAACATGTTTTGGTAATCAATGTAAGTTGATCATTGTAGAAGACCTATCTTTCTAAAGTTTCTTATTTTTGTTCTGAAAACAGAATTGATGTTGTTTCCTAATAGAAGAGTTGTCCATTTTGACAAACACGGAACAACCTTTACTGATCGCTTAGTGTTAGGAGTATTGAATAAAAAGAAGAATACTATTTAAGTTAAACCAATGAGGTTGGTATAAGTACCCATTGTTTCAAAATAATTGGGATCAAATTATTCTGTTTTTTTTTTCTTTTTTTTTGTCAGTTAAAGAGCTCTCTGATCTTTCTTGGTAAGTTTTAGGATTCTTATTGAAAGACCAATATGATACACACCAGTGTTTTTGAATCACCGTTGATTCGGACAGTTGGACTGTTTGGCCCATGAATCGTTCCATTTTACCCTAAACCCAATTTCTGGTCAAAAACTGTTGAATTGGTCAGTAACCCACTGACCCAGGTGGTTGAACCGTCAACCCGTTCAACCTGTTCAAGGGTTTTTAGCTGTTTTTTATTTTAATTATTTTTTTAAGTTGAAATGAGCTATCCATTAAACTAGTGGCCAGAATGGTTCCAGTTCCAAATCGGTTTTTAAAACCTTGATACACACTAGGGCTGTTGCTTGGCTGGTCTTCTAATAGAAGGGTAATCAGTCGTTACCCATCATTTGATTCAACAGTTTAACAACACCACATGAACTGAGAGAGCCTTGTGGAGGGGTCATTTGGAATCATCACATGTGGAACTTGCAATCTACAGAGATCAACTGAGTACTACTGTTTTATTAATTCAACAAAAATTCTAATGAGTTGCAGGCTTGCAGAAGATTTCTTTCAAACTCCTCCCATCGCTCCTCTTGTCATGGAATCCTGCCTTTGTTAAACAATTGATTGTTAGATCATCCTCCATATATAGACTATAGTGGAAAGTTCTTCTTAGTTGACGTAATTTCCTTCATTAAGCTTTGGGGGTTGGGTAGACAACCGAAGACCTATCTCACAAGCTTGACTAACCACACACTGCGCCACTGTCCATCGCTGAGTTGATGAATATTTTCTTCTCTCCTGTAGAACCTATTCTATTCTATATACATAAAAACACATTGTCTGTCGGCTTATTCTCTCTTCTTGCGTTGCTTACCAGCCCCTTAGAATTTTGTAATTTTTGCGAAATTAAAAAAAAAAAAATTGATGGGGTTATTTAAACTTACCCACAACCAATTTAGGAGGTGTTTAACAACATGGTCCTGAAAATCACTGTCATGTTGGAACTAATTTCTGTTTGGTTGGCTGATTAGGTGATTTTCGGGGAAATCGGCCAAAAATTGATTCTTGAAAGCAATCCTTTTTCAAGGATCACTATTTTTAGTAATTTATCCGATTTCCAGCTGATTCCAATTTTTTTGAGGATGACACTGCATCTGACATGGTATTGAATAATAACTCTAATGCAAAAATAATCGGCCCTTAAAAGCAGAAATGATACCAAACACCAATTAATCCAAAAGGCTGTGTTTCGTTGCAATGCAAATAAATTTGCACTGATGCAAAATCATGGCGGTGCAAATGATTTGAGTGTAAATTCTGACCTATTTTTGTTTCAAATTTTAATTTATTTGGTTTGATTGAAGTAAATATGAAATAAATTATGACATAAAACAGAATAAAGTAAAATCCAAAACAAAATTAAACAAGAATTTATATTTTTTACATTTGCACTCCCATGCATTTATACTAGTGCAAATAGATTTGTACAACCACGAAAGACAGCCTAAGGAAAAATTGGCATTAATGCCAAACATCACTTAAATGTAATCACTCTCTTATAGAACATGAGCATCTTTTAAGACTAGCCCATGCATCTCAGTCTGTTCTAGTATCTAGTATTTAGCTTTGGCTATTTTTTTTTAGTTCATAATATTGTAAATTTCGCATACCAACTTCAGACCACCGTAGAGGTGTAGACAGAGGGAATTCAAAGCGAATCAAGACAAATTGAAATTCGATAAGGAAATAGTTTTTCAAATATGAGTGGATATCTGATGAATCGTAAAAACTAATTATAACTGAATTCGAATTTTTTTAATTATAATAGAATATTCGATTTGAATTTGACCATAAATGAAATAGTTTTTCAGAACATATATTTTGATAAATGAAATAAAAGAACAATGGTTGTAAAAACCCATTCTATTAGATTTATCAAAGATTGGAAGAAGGACGATGAAAGTTTATTAAATTAAGGGAAAATCTGATGCTAGAAAGACATGATATTAGAAGAGCTTTGACCAATGAAAACCCATTCATGAATTTTAATAGTACCATCTAATTGATTAATACATTTATGAAACTGGTTGATTGGTGATAAGTTTTTGGGATATCATATCATTCCGGCATCATAGTTAAACCATTAAATTAAATGGGAAAATCTCTGATGCGTACCAAAAAAGCTTTGACCAATTACAACTCCCCTAAATTTTGACGAAAACCCACCTGATTAGTTACTACTTTTATGATACCATTGGTTGATCCTAAGTTTTCCTGGTATCATGTCTTTTTGGCATCATAATCCAACCCTAAATTAAATAGAAGAGATTTATCAGAGATCTGTAAAAAAACCGTTTAAGGGTAGTGGATTCTAATAATTAAGAACAACATTTGCTTTAATGAATAAAAAAAGTTTATCAAAGATCGAAAGATATCTTCATTTAGATAGATCTGCTGCCACTTTCAATCCTACAACATGCATAAACAAGATTAAATTTGTAGCTTGTTAATTGTTATAGAGTAACACTCTAAACAGAAAATAACAACAAAATTAGAGAAAATACTAGATGTAAGGGTGTCAATTGGACTCGATTTGGTCCAATCTGATCCAGTCCAATGTCAGTCCATTACAAATGGACCAGGTCCAATCCAATCCAATGAATATTTTGGACCGACCCAATTCAATGTGTGGACCATCTAGTCTGTTCAAATTTGTTTTAATTTAGATTGATTCTAACCCAAACCTGATCCATTGACACCTATATTCTTATTTTCTATCAACAGACCAGTTCAATCCAATTCTAGTATAAATTTATTAAGGATGGCTGGGTCTGATTCAATCCAATAAATACTTTGTAACATTAAGTCTGGACTGATCCAATTCAATATATCTTGTTGGTCTGTCCAATCTGTCTAAATTGATTTTGGTTTGGATGGGGTCCAATCCAAAACTGGTCCATTGGCACCCCTACCTAGATGAAAGCTTTTTTTTTTTTTTTTTCACTGCAGGAATATAGGATTTAAACAAAAAACGTTATTTCACGAAAATTCACTATGTGCAGGCCAAATGAAGCACAAGAGAAACGGTTTTAGCTCTACAAGTTATTTTTTATTGTTTTCTTTGGAATGGGTTCTCTTAAATCAGTGGTTGAATCTAGCGATGTAAACATTTCCAGCACCAAGTCTTGAAGTTCATGGTGGATGCTGCTCAGATCTGCAACGAAGGAGAGGGCTGGAAGTCCTCAGGCTCTAGCGACCTGTAAAGACAAAACAATGTCAAAGACCCTGGATTTCTTTCCTTGAGGTGGGCTCTCCGGCACTCAAGTTAATTAGATGAATAAGGAAGAACAAAGAAAGATAGAAGTGTAGAACTATGAGCTCATAGAGTGTAAGTACGAGTTGAGGTGTTCTATGTCATTTCTAGACCTGTTTACGGGTAGGGCTTCGGGCCTGACTTACACTATATCGGGCTCGGTCTTTGGGCCAGCCTCATCCAAATTTTCAAAAGCCAAGTCCGAGCCCGGCTCATGAACATGTCTAATTGTTTCTTAGGTCCTGTGCCCTCATATAAGGGGAGCCTTAATCGGCTCAGTCTTCTCCCAAAATGGTCGCACTAATGGTTCCATTATTAGGTTATCATGGTCCACAATAAACATGTGTCCCTTGCTAATCTCTTCATTCCTCATCAGTCAAGTCAGTAATTTTGGCATGGCTGAAAGAAGTACCAAGTAGTCCATTTATCTTTTTGGGCTAACAGGTCGGTCTAGGTTCAGCCAGCCAATTTGGCTGGTAGGATACACCTCCAATATATATGATGACTGGTAGGGTACACCTCCAATTGTAGCATATCTCATGTCAGTTATAGTTGATACTAATAGATATATTGATGTATCAAATGCATCATATCGATACTTCAAACCTTGATTGTCACATAGGTTGGTTGTTTGAAAGTCGGCCTTTCACAAACATTGTCAAGTAGGTTGGCCATTTATGGACATTGTTGGTTGTTTGTGGATGTTGTCACACAGGTTGACCACATGCGAGACAACTGTTTGCAGGTCAGCTCAGGCCATTCTTTGTGACTTCATTTAGGTTTAAGGGGGTGCTCTTTTTTCGGATTTTGAGAGGGGGGACAGTTGGTCAATGGGATTTTGGTTCCCATTGACCAAGAATCCCATGTTCTTTTTTCAGATTTATGTGGGGATCATGGAAAGTTTATTTTCCTAGGGGTAAGTGATACCCATCTCCTAGGTGGGTAAATAACTTTTCCACCCAGGGGAAAGTTGCCAACACTTGAATGGTACAAAAATGCCCTTTTTAATAATGGATTTTTATGGTTAAAATGGTCATTGCCTTGTTTACACGAGAAACAAAAGAACATGGGTAAATGCACTTATAGGGTAAGTGTTTCCTAAGAAAAACTTACCTAGGTAAACTGCATTTACCCGGATTAGTAACTTATCAAAAAGCGAACGGGGCCTAAGTGTTTTGTGTTCTAGGTGCCATGAGCATTATATTAATCATTTGTCATAAACAACACCATTTGTTACTAAGATTTGCAACAAGAAGGATGAAAGACTTTTGACTCTAGCAACCTACAAGCACAAAACAATGTTAGAGACCTCAGAGTTCTTTCCTTGGGGTGAGATATGAGCGCTCAAGTCAAACAAGGAGAGGAAGAGCAGAGGAAGGCAAAACTATGAGCTCGTAGAGTGTAAGTATGAGGTAAGGTGTTCTACCATGTCATACCTTAAGCTGCTTTTGTTTGTGGTGTAAATATTGGACTAGTGTTATATTACATTCCGGTATGGTTTTGTAGTTGTTTGGATGAAGTGTAATTAAATACTAAAAATTGATGTAAAACTCCACTCACGTTGAGTTTTACATTGATAATCAATGTCAACATTGTTTTTGATAAAAACGATGTAAACATTTAAATCGATAATCTCAAGTTTCATTTACATTGAGTGTAAGGGTCTATTCATTTGCTTTGAAGTCTAACATCTGAAAGTGCAATAATTACATTGGCATTGGTGAATTTTTCTTTCCTTTGAACTCTAAATGCAAAAAATATTGTTTTGAATTCCTAATTCTAAAAATTATCAAATATCTATTTTGACCCCATATATGAGAGTTTTTGTGTCTTTTTGGGGGTATCATTGGAAAACAAAAAATTATATGATTGCACTTTAAAAAATAAGAAATAAGAGAAAATAAACACCCATTTTTCTCTTAAAATTAAAATAATAAGAATTAAGAGGAAACGAATAGGCCCTAACTTTTAAATTGTTCAGTGTATAACTCCAATGGTGTAAAATTATATTTACTCTGCATTCAAATGTAGCCTTAGGTTTTATGCCCTTATATAGAAAGGGAGCCTTGATTAGTTCATGTCTTCACAAGGATCAAAATATCAATATCGGTATCGGTATCAGGCATCATATTGGAACTCAAATACAGATATGGATACGGATATGGATACATTTTGGAAACACATGGGTATGGACAAAAATATGAAAATGCTTAAATACATTAAAAAAACTAGTACAAATTCCATATCAATAACACTCAATTTAAGATCAAACAACCATAAATAATGTATAAATACATAAAAAATATATATTTTAATGGTGTATATGAATTATATTACAATTAATATAGCAGGATGCATATATATCATGCAATTTTATTGATAATGCATCAATTAAGAGTCCTAAGCACAAAACATATATACATATTATATTTTAACTATTATATCAATTATTTTTTATTTTACTATTTTTACTTTTTTACATTATTAAAAAAATCAACCAAATATTAAATTCTCAAACGTAAATCAAAATGTCAACTAATAATTTATAAAAGCATATCATCTCAATTTAAAATATATCAAATCTATTAAAATTTCTAAAATACATATCATATGCAAATTCATAACTTTTAATTACTAAAATGTTTATTCCATTATTAATGTTTTTGTTTTTATAATTTTTCTAAAAATAGAAATCATTTTTTGATATAAATGTAGATTAGATAGATCCAATTTAATATTATATTCTCAGATATTTTGCAAACATTTTGATTTTAATATAGATTTGTTAGATTATTTATTCCATTAGTTTATAAAATGTTAATTTAAAAAAATATTATTTTAAATTTTTTTGAATATTATTTTTTAAATTTTTAGTGTTGTTGTTAAAATAGTATTATTTATTTGAATTACATGTAAATACTAAAGTTAATAAAAGTTATTTTATTTCACTTATTATCATAAGAAGGAAGATGGCTTAGTGGTATGGATTATCAAGATTATTGTGACAGCATTTGGCAACTCTTTCCATGTGGTTTTCTGGCCTTCAAGCTTGAATGACCAAAAATCAGTTTTTTTTTTTTTTTTTTTTCTGTCTGTTTGATAAACAAAAGCTGGAAAGACCCAAAAAAGACTGAAGACGCCAACTTTCAGAAAACTTCAAATGGAACTTTGTAAACTTTTCACGTGATAAATAACCTCTAAACGGTTTTTAAAAGCCCAATAGGCCAAGCCGCTTACCAATAAGTCTTTGTCTTTAAAGACGAGACTCCAAAAGTTAAATACGTCTTTTGGCCTTAAGAGCTATTGAAAGATCTTTCTAAAAAACTTGCCAAGCAATGCCTTTAATTTCTCAATGGATTTATCAAAGAAAGATGGAAGGAAAATGACATTCAAAATCAAACCACGTTCCCGAGGCGATGCAAATTCCATTTTCCATGATCTAATGGTAATTTGAACTGTTTAACAAGTTACAAGCAAGCTGCTGAACTGCATGCTTGTTCCTCTCTCTCTCTCTCTCTCTCTCTCTCTCTCTCTCTCTCTCAGTGCACTTGTCCTGTTTTAACAAATCGAAGCTTGACAAATCATTGGTAAGCCTGCCGTCACATTTTCAGTTCTGCACATGCCAATTAAGGAATAACTTCCATAAAATCCTAAATATTTTGCAAACTGTTGATTTGAGAATTTGACTCCAATGCTTTAATCAAGATGAAACTCTTACCATTTGGTTGGCCATGAAAGATGCTAGGTAAATCGACCAGCTTAATCAAGGTGGGTTTCTGATTAAAATGGATTCTTATTACCTTCTGGCTGAAAGGATTAGCATGTAGACCAGTTGAAAAGATTTGCCAAAATGTGATTAGATGGTTTATCAAATGCAAATGTCATTTGTCAAGTATGAAAGTTAACCGGCAGATAGCCTTCTGCAAAGGATGCACGATTATACGAAATAACGAAATGTTTTCCGATAAAACATGAGAATAAATGACCACGAAGTGAATGCGACTACATCGAGGGCGATAGTTAGGCACAAATGAGTAACAGACTGCAGTCGGTTAATGCTGAGTGACACAAGTCATAGCTACAAACATGATAAATGCTGATGGGTAGTATGCCTAATGGCATCTAAGTACAGATGCTAACAAGTAATGTAATAATGAGCTATAGTGTACTAACGGACTGGGGTCTTGTACAGCTAGTATTTAAGTGGTGTTAAACTAGACAACTCTTAAGCTGACCTGATGTTTTGAGCATCAAGGGGATAGTCAAAGACGTTAAAATAAAGTCTCATTGTCCTTGTATAGAGATTAGAGACATGGATCATGTCTGACTTTAAGCTGCTAATCTCAAAATCTAGTTGGTCTGCTACAGGTATTGAGGAGATTTGTAAATATCCCTGTAAAGATAAAAGCTCCATAGAATTTACTCCATTTCATCTATCAAGAATTGTCCCACCTCCAGTTTTGCCTTCCTTCCAAGGGTCTCCATTGGAATTTTGGATTTAGGAGGAATACTCATTATCATAAATATGGTGAAAGAAGCAATTAAGCTTCTGTCCTGTTTGGAAGAGGCTTTCCTCTTAGTTCCTTCAGCTCCTCTTTAGCCCTTTGCCCTATGGCTTCTCCCCAAACCCGGTTTCTATCGAAAGTCATCTGGGTAGGTCCCAACCCATCAAAGATGAGGATGTGGAGGTAATGCACAAGCACAACTCCACTATTGCAGCTTGTCATACACTGCTGGTCCCAAGCTCAAATAAAGGAAGAGGATTGTGTCAGGTTGGCAGCTGACCTTGAGACAATCCAATATGAATACAGATCTTGAATCATTTGTGCAATGCTAGGGTATTCTCCAGTTGATGACACATTTCACCAACACAGACTGCAGTGATAAATGTGTATGCTGTGCTGTAATGATATATAAGGAAGGGTTCTTGCACTTCAACGGGTAAGGTAAAGAAATTAGTCCAAAAGACAATTCATATAATAGCATGGATCCTCAGAACCTTGACTGGTATAAGCACAGACCTAGTTAATAGAATGAAAAAATAAGATAAATTCACATAAAATGTTTACAAGTTAGAAGATGGAGAAGTTAAAAAAGTAGGAGATTAATGAATAGAACTCAGTAGAGATATTGATAAAAATGGAGTGAGAATATTAAAACATACAAAGATTTAAAACATGAAGTAGAAGTTGAACAAAAAGCAGATAGAATTATATCGATAAAATTCATTTCAGAAGAAGATATTATTGACATAATTAGTGTTTATGCACCTCAAAAGGATAGATGAAAGCCTGAAGAAAATTTTGCTAGATAGACTAATTGAATAACATAATTGTCAAGGCAATGCCTAAGCGACAAGGCACCCAGAGTGAGTTGCCTCGCCCAAGCACCTAGATATTTCTGAACAAGGTGTCATATAAAATTTTATATTTTTATTTTATGATATTAATAATATTACAATAGACATTATTAGACTAAATTATTCATTTTGTGGGTTTACAACATTTTCATATCAGTGCATGCCTTCTTGAACTCTTTAACACTTCAAAACCTGAACCAATAAGTGAGAACTGAAAGATTTTATCCAATCAAAATACAAGATTCTTCTTCTCCTAGGACAAAAATAGGGGTCAGCCTTTTATTTTTTCTAAGCTCTCTTTTCTTTCTTATTTTCCGGAACATGAATACCTTGAATTTTTATGTTCTGATATGAAGTTCATATTTATTTGATGAAAGATTATCAGATCAAGGATGTGAGGAAGTGGAAGTGGCACAATTCTGGGGTTTTCTCTGTGAAATCCTTATACAGAAACTTGATTGTGGTAGGAAGACCTGAATTTCCTGATAAGGAAATCTGGGGCATTGTGGCTCCATCAAAAATAAAATTCTTTTCCTGATAAGGGGTATGGATCTGAGCAACTTGATGTGTCCTATGTGTAGCAGTGTGAGTCTTCTGATCACCTGTTTATGACTTAGAACTCGTTATCCAAATGCTATCCAGTGGCAAATTTGCTTACCCTACTTTGGTGGAAGTTTTTTTTTTTTTTTTTTAATTCTGGTCGCAAATCTTAACAGCAAATATGTTCTGGATATTAACAGGATTGTAAAGGCAACCTGGGCAGTGATCCCTCTGAAAGGAATTCTCATCTTTTTGAGAAGAAAAGGAGTTCGGAAGAAGCTATCATTAACTTATTTGTCAAAAAAGAAAGAAAGAAAGAAAGAAAGATATCATTAACTTGTGGGCTTGCAACTGTCTGTCTTGAATTCTTGGTTGTGACTAAAAAGATTCTTTTCTAAGTAGAAGAATAGAATAGTTAACATGTGAGGATTGTAAGGTTATCCCAGGTGAAAATCTAACCAAACAACAGAGGTACAGTGATGCTGTTGGTGGGGTTGCAACTCTCTTTAATTCTTGGTTTTATGACTTATCTTAATTTCAATTCTCACTATGAGTAACCAACTTACCCTTGCCACTATGAAATTGTCACTTGACCTTCCTCTCAGATGATGAGCCAGAAACCCCAACTTGCCTTTTTGTCACTTTTAAGTTATGACATTTTCTCCATCTTTACTTCATTAATGAATAGAATAACATCAAGTTGTATACCATATTCTTAGTATGCTACTGAAGAAAATTACGTACAGTAGCCAATTACTTATGAATTATAGCACTTAATTGCATACAATACTGACTTGAGAAAAATTTCCTCTTCCATAGCTTATTTCTATCCAGGGGGCAAGGGCTTCCTAAATAGAACAAGGACTAGGAACAAATAATGGTGACACAAACTGTCAATGAGAAAGAAGAAATATAAAATGTTAAATAGGACGGTTTACCTTTGCAAAGAGCAACTGGAAGATTTGGGTAAAAATAAAACATTGGATCTGTCAATGGAGAAGAAGATGCTGGTGGAGAAAGAATTTTCTCTGTAACCTTGCAATGTTTTTACACTCTTTTAATAGGTGGTCTCTCAATGGGCAAAAGGATGGGAACTCCTGAAACAATATTGGATTAACACAAAGAGGTAATGGAATATGAAGGAAGTCTAAATCTAATGACTAATGGTCACTTGAGAAAAATGAAACAGACTCAAAGAAAGTAAAATTTTGGCACATCAACAGTGTATCAGATGTAGGACTAACAATTACAACATTTTTGGGTCCTAGAGTATTTAAAGACCTGAGGTGGACAACAAAAATGATACAAGGGAAATACAGTAGAAATAACAATGTTAGGCATTTGATTTATAAGATAATAAGATGCAAGAAATATATCAATCCAATATAATATAGGAACTGAATCTACATTAATAAAGAGTGAGCAACATTCACTTAATGATGATTTCTCCACACTAGCAGTCTAGCACACCATTTTGTTGTGGTTTGTAAGAGAATGAAATCCGATTGATAATATCATGTTGAGTTAAACAAATTTGAAAGAAACCAAGGAAATACTCCTGTATCCTATTAGATCAACATATTTTAATGCAAAAGCCAAATTGATTTCTACTCAGCATGTGAATATTAAAATGTAGCCTATAATATAAACACTCTTCAGTAAATAAATCCATGTCATTCTTGAATAATCAACAGTGAAAATTACAAAATACTTAAAACCCATTTTATGAAATGACTCAACTCTGAAACTCTGACCCCAAACATCAGAATGAACATGATGAAAGACTCAACACCCTATTTTCTACACTAGGAACAAATCAATGTTGCATTGATACCCACCCCACATTTGGAGGGAACTTACGAGTCAAAGTATCTGACAT
Organism: Nelumbo lutea; assembly: GCF_056320005.1. Lineage (NCBI taxonomy): Eukaryota > Viridiplantae > Streptophyta > Magnoliopsida > Proteales > Nelumbonaceae > Nelumbo > Nelumbo lutea. The sequence goes on along the minus strand of NC_142690.1, from coordinate 27,188,475 downwards.
GGTTTTCAAGGTGCCAAGCAAAACCAGGCGAAAGGGGGGGGGTCACCTAGTTGTCTAGGTGTCACCTAGGTATTAAGTTTTATTTTTCTTTTTTTCTTTTTTTTTTATTAGTAGGTGAAACGGTTTTTTTAATAAAAAATTATAAATCCTAGGGTAGTTCCCTAGATCTCATAGTAATTAGCGATAATATTTAGCTAACAATTACCATAAACCTCATGAAATAAGTATAAGCCTCATATCAAAACATAGAAAATCAACATATTTATGAGGAGAAAAATAAAAAAGAAGAGAATATAGAAAGTATAGAGGCTAAGCCCTACACTCGTGCTCTTGTGTGTTGATTGGATAAAATCTTGAGTTTTTTCTTATCAGTTACAGGTTTTGAAGCTTTTACGGTTCAAGCGTACAACACCAACTCATATGTCAGTTGAACCCAAACAAATAAGAAAATAATAAAAGAGACTAGTATAAGAATAACAAAAATATTATAAACCAACAAAATGAATAATTTAGTGCAATAATATCTATTCCGTTATTATTTTTAGTCTAACATCTATTCTAATTTAGTTTAATATCTATTCTTTTTTTTTTGATGAAGGGATGGTATTTTATTAAATAGAGATAGAAATAGTACAAGCATGAAGCACACTAAAGGTGGTTCCAAACCCTTTAGGGTGGGTTCCAAACCCAACTCTTTTCAGATTGCAGTTACAAGTTAGCCAAAAACAGAGAATCCCTTGAAGCCCCTTGTTTAGCTAAAGAATCTGCCAAAGCATTTGCCGATCTACTAATCCACTGAAAGCTAACTGACATGGTTCTCGTAAGCCATTTGACTTTTTTGATGATGTCCTTGTATCCCCAAACAACAGTTTTTGGGTTCGACATCCATCCCACTATCACCTTAAGAGTCTCCTTCAACTATCAAATTAGTCACTCCAAGTTGGTTGGAAATCTGTAGTCCTTGTACCACATCTAATGTCTCAGCCCTTGTAGAGTCTCCATAACCCACTGGACCTGAGAACAAGGACAGAATGTTGCCATCCTTATTCCTCAAGATCCCTCCTATACCCAAAGGTCCTGGATTGCCTTGACTGCTCCCATCAAGGTTCAACTTTACAAATCCTTCCGGAGGGGGTAACCAACTTGCTTGTGTTCTATTTTTCTTGGATGATGTGGAGGCCACGACTGCCCAACTCCTTCGAAGGTCATCACTAGGGTAATCCGCAAAGAGATCAGTAGTTTTTAGCCAAAGGATTGCCCTTGTTAGTATACAATCCTTTATTTCAGCAATGCTTCTCTCCTTCTCTCCTTCTCCTAGAAAATCCTGGCATTTCTTTCCTCCCAAATGGTCCATAAGAGGGCTGCCTTAATACATTTCCATATTACTTTCCCTCTCTTTGTTGGACAACCAAAAAAAGACGAATCAAAAAGCAGATTTACTTCAGGAGGCAGGTTCCACCTGTACCCAAACAGCATAAAAACCCAATTCCAAATATTTACTGTAAAATAGCAAGAAATCAGTAGGTGATAACAATCCTCATTCTGCACTTTACATAAAATGCCCCAATTGGGGGATAAGCATGAACAAGGTCTCTTTTATTGTACATTGTCCACAATATTAATTTTACTATAACACACTTCCCAACAAAAACCAGCAATTTTAGGTGGAATTGGCCATGACCAGACTTCTTTAACTAGGAACAACAAAGGGGAAGGAGTACAACAAAGGGACTTAAAGAAGGAAGAACAAGAGAAGGAGCCATTCAAGGTCAAAGACCAAATTCTTCTATCTGGTTTAGGAGGGTCCAAACAAACAGAATCAAGTAAAAGTAAGAGCTCAGAGGTAGAAACTGATTCCTCATCCCTCAACCCTCTATGGAACCCAAAATCCCAATTAAGAGACAATGGGAGAATGGGGGGAGAAAGAAACCTCAAAACAGGCTAGGCCTTTAAATGGTTGGTTGCCCACCCAAACATCTTCCCCAAAAAGCATAGAATTACCATTGCAGACATCATACCTTACAAACTTGAGAAATTTTGGGAAGATGTCAAAAATCGCTTTCCAAGGTGTAGTGAGTGTGGCCTGTTGAGATACCCCGGCATCCCAACCAGACTCAAAGCAATCACGGATACTAGCCACCACCTCATGCCACAATCTCTCTTTCCAAAGGCCACCTCCATAACCACTTGCCCAAAAGAGCTTCATTCTTATTTACTAGGTTCCCTAACCCTAAGCCCCCTTGTTCCTTGCTTCGACTCACCACCTCCCATCTAATCAAATGATCCTTTTTCTCTGCACCCGATTCCCACAAAAAATCCCTAATCAACTTTTCTATCTTCTTGGCTTCCCTAACAGATATCCTAAAAGTAGACAAAAAGTAGATGGGTAAGTTTGCAAATGTGGCCCTAATCAAAGTTATTCTACCCCCTAAAGAGATATAGCTTTTTTTTCCAAGTCACTAGCCTTTTTTCAAACTTCTCTACCACTGGGATCTATTAAGGGCTCGCGAATAGGATCTCGTCACAGGTCGGTTAACGGGGAAAACTTCTTGTTTTCCCTTGTTTCTCCCTTTTCTCGAGGAACCTATCTTTAGCGCCTTTATGGTGATTTGTTAAAGAGATCACCAACTCTCCTCTGCTCTTTCTTGACTGAAATTATCGATAGTTTTATTGAATAACATCTGCTCCTTTAAATAGGAATTACAAGAGTCCTTCTTAAGGAAACTTTCTAAAAAGAGACTTTCTAAAAAACATTAGGAAACGTTCTAAAAGGAAACTTTCTAAAGAAACATTAAGAAACTTTCTAAAAGACATAGGAAATAATAATGCTACTGCCTAATTAATAGGAACACTGAATCTAGCTAAGAGATAAGATAAGATAGGAACACTGAGTCTAACGCCCATTACTGCTGCTGTCTGCAGCTATATTCTTTCCAACAAAAGCATCCACAATAGGATCCAAAACCTACTTTCCTTTGGATTTGCACCTAGGGGATGTCCTAGATAGGTCAAGGGCCAAGCAGAAATAGGGCATTCTAAGCAGGCAGCAATAGACTCCAACTCCCTTCCCTCCACATTTAGCCCCACCAAACAGCTCTTCTCAAGATTTATTTTCAGGTTTGAGACATTCTCAAAGAGGGTTATTAGATTTCTCAGATTCCTTTCCCTCAACAAATCACATCCCTCACAAAAGATTATGATATCATTTGCAAACTGAAGGTGGGTAAGCGGAACTTGATTTCTTCCTAATCTCCATCCTCTTATCAATCCAACCCTATCTGCTATTGACAAAAGTCTACTAAAAACATCAACAACCAATGTGAAAAGGAAAGGGGTCAATGGATCACCTTGTCTCAAGTCCCTACATGCAGGGAAAAAACCCTTTACTCTCCATTTACTATAACTGAGTAATGGCAAGACGTCAGACAATCACCTATCCACTTCCACCATCTATCCCCAAAACCACACTTTCTAAGCACCTTTAGCAGAAAACTCCAATCCACTAAATCATAGGCGTTTTCAAGATCCAATTTGCAAACAAAACCTTGCCTACCCAATCTTCTCATCTCTTCCACACTTTCATTTGCCATTAAAATTTGGTCAACTATTTTCCAACCATGAACAAAAGCACCTTGAGCTTGACTTATGATGGGGGGAAGAGCCTTTTTGATCCTCAAGGATAAGACCTTTGCCAGTATCTTTTAGATGCTTGTTACCAAGCTGATTGGCCTAAAGTCTTTGGGATGTTTGGCCTCTTTCTTCTTAGGGACCAGGGCTAGGAAAGTGGCATTTATTCCATAGCTAATGACAGACTGTTCCTCAAATTCTTTGAAAACTTCTAACAAGTCTCTTTTAATTATGTTCCAACAGTCTTGAAAGAAAGCCATAGAAAAGCCATCTGGCCCTGGTGCCTTAGATCTATCCATTGAAAAATTTGCTTGTCAGATTTCCTCCTCAAAACTGCTTTCCAACCACAATTACATCTCTCCAGATAGTGTAGGCCAATCCAACCCAACCAACTCCACTCGACTAGCTAGAGGTTTCCTTAATATAGATTTGAAGTGCATTACAAAACAATTGGCTATTTCCTCTTGAGAGTCCAACTCTACACCATCCACTTCAAGTTTAGTCACCAAGTTTTTCCTTCTTCCATTGGCCATCTCATGAAAAATTTGGTATTCCTGTCACCTTCCTTTATCCATTTATGCAGAGATTTCTGCCTCCAAGATGTCTCTTCTCACAAAAGAACCTCCTCTAATTCCTTTTTCAACCTCCACCTTAATTCCCTTTCTTGAGTATTCATGGTTTGTTGAGATTCCTTCTCATGCAGGTCCTCTATGTGGGTCAACATATTGGATTTTTGTTCCTCTATTCTCCCAAAAATGTCCTTATTCCATTCTCTTAAGTTCTCCCTCAAGCTTTTCAACTTCTTATGAAACCTTACCCCTTTCCACTTCACCCCCCTCATTTCTCGATTCCACCATTCCTCAATCTTTTTTACAAAATTTGGGTGTATCAACCACATATTTTCGAATCTAAAGGGTTTGGGTCCACTCCTGAAAGGTTCTTGCCCTATCTCAATGGGACAATGGTCAGAGGTAACTCTAGGTAAAGCTTTGGATAGCAAGTCTCTATTCTAATATTAACATATCATAAAATATATATATATATATATAAACATTATGTGGCACCTTATACAGAAACATGTAGGTGCTTGGGTGAGGCAACCATCCAAGGGTAACTTGTCTCTTAGGCATCTCCTTGATAATTGTGCCCAACTATTTAAAATGATTCTCTAAAATACATTACAGACTCAGCTACAATGCGAATTAGACAGATTTACCAAAATGCTGCTCTCTTGACTCTAAAAATTATGAATCCTCACTTTAAACACCTCTACTGTAACAATGGTCCAACCACTTAAAATATCCGCACTCTAGTATTTGTATTTTTCCAATTTACACATAACTTAACGGGCCAATGTTTGATTTGGATCTTTTCCAATTAACATCAAAATTAGGAAAACAATAAAAAAACAACTAGTGTGGCTAGATGAGAAATAAACAAAGGCTGTAAGTAACTTGTCAATTGTAAAAATATTTTAAATAGTTTGACTATTTAAGTTGTTATGCTTATAGTTCTATGAATTTTTCAAACAATATTAAAAACCATAATATTTAACATGTATATATATAAAATAAAATATTATTTCTGTGAGACACATTCTTGAATCCTACTTTTTTTTTGGTTCACCAAGTTGGACTCCTGGATATATCAGGTTCTGACTCCTGTGTCCAAGCCCATGCAACGCTGGAACAAATGACACACTAATGCTAAGTTCACAAGACTTAAACTTAATGTAAAAAGTAAAAACTAAATTCAAGACAAAACCAAACACTTCAAGACTCGAATTGAGGGACGCCCCAGCCTACAATGCCACTGATACAGTGTAAGAGAAGACTGAAGAACTGTTTATGTTACACCTTCACCCAGACCTTACAATTCCCCAATCTCATGCCCTCCACTAATCTTCCCCATTTTGAGATGCTAAAAAACACAATATGAAGGGAAGGTGAATGAGTGGTTAAGAGACTTCATCAATTTATTAACAGAAATCAAACCGAAAGGAAACTTAGGAAATATATGAATATATAATAAAGATGAGTCAAATAATAAGCTGCATGTACTAGATACTAATTATGCAAGAGTAATAGACTGGAAAGTAGGTAACTGAGACAAATAAGTGACCACCCAGTCATATGATCTAAAGCACCAAAATCAGTACCCCAAGTGGGATATTGGAGCAATTAAAAAGCAAACCAAGCAATACCTAACTTGGCAAGAGTGATATTATTTTTTTTTAATAACAGTATTTCATCAAGAAAATTCCGAATTACCCATATAGAGTAGCAGGCCAAGAAGTACAAAGCCAGCATAGCTTGTCAATAATACAATTGAATTACAGAGTTACAGATTGATTCCCATCCCTGGTTCACCCCAGTCCAAAAATTCCTTAACTACTCCAGCTTTAGCTAATGCATCAGCCAAGCTATTGGCACTTCTAGGAATCCACTTTAACGAGGTATTCAAATTTCAACCTAGCATATGAGCCTGCCTTACTGAAGAAATACATCTCTCTCTCTCTCTCTGGATTTGGGGTGCATGGGGAGGCTAGCTTGATCCAGCCTAGTTTTTTTTTTTCTTATTTTCTTTCCTTTAATTGTAGCTCAAATTTTCATTTCACTGTCTGCAATTAAATTGTTCTGATCTGTTAACGATAAAAATGCAACTAATGAAATCATATCTGCTTAAAATCACTGCATTCTCAACAGAACTTTTTTTTTTTTGATAAATGGTGAAAGTTATTAATAAAGAGGCAAAAGGAGGGGTCACACCTCAGAAATACATGGAAAGGTTAATTAGATAAAATTATACCTATGAAATACATAAGTTACCTAACAATGAAAGTTTCATTGAAAAGAAAATCCTTCCAATGATTACTATGCTGAACAAAACAACCACCATGGAATTCCTTCAAAATGAGACACTGCTGATCTCATTGTTCTCTCTATTTCCCAAGGCTTCCTTAGAAATGCATTTCAATTCAAATATCCTATTTTTCCTCTCCTTCAAGTTCTCAAGGGACATAATTGAACCTCCACGAGATCTTATTTCCCATGTAGAACGGTATTAAGGCTCATGATAAAGTCTACATAGTTGAGGATGACAATCGTCGTGAAGATTTATCCCAGTTTAATGGGAATAATCAAAACTATGGAATACAAGAAGGCAAAAGCCAAGGAACATATTACAACAAAAGTAGCCACCAGGGATGAAGTGCATCACTGATGAAACTTGTGTAAGTTTGAGTAGGTTTCTAATTATGGTATAGCAAAACAGTACTGCACAGGAGGCACCTTAAGAAGCACACATGCAGATAAACAAAACTTGGCCTGCCGGTAGACTATTAATTGTGACCTTCCAGCCAATAGAGCACTTCTGTAAAGCCTCCTTCAAGTGTCCTGAAACTGAAACATACAAATGAAAGGACATGCCTTGGGTTTTACCAAACTGACATGCTAAATATCAATTCAATAATCACTTTCACTTTCATCAACCAATAATCCATACTTTGTAGTCCTTTAAGTTGTTGATTCAAACTCTATACATCCATAGATTCCATACCTTATGAGTACATTGTTTCATGTAGGAGTATAGCGGAGATGCTGCTCATAGAAGCTTATTAACTGGAAAATAAGAAAAACTCATAAGAAGACATTAGTTCTGATATCAGTATTTTGAAATTGTGTAATCCTAAATGAATGTAGAGGGGCAAATACCAGGAGGGGATTATTTGTCTTCAGAAATTTGCTATCCACCACCACTTCTTTACCATCTGACCTATAAATTTCAATGCAAATTACAATATCAACAACTAAGCAAAATTTCAAGAAAAATAGGTCCTTCTGAAAAGAAGTTACAGAGTGGTTGTTAAAAAAACATATTCAAGGTGAAAAATAAACTATCCCCAATTTACAACTGAAGCGTATAAGAATAAGACTTGATGAAAGCAAAGCTACAAGAGAGAATGATCAACAATAAAATCCTAGAGAAGAAATTCAAAAGAAGTACCTGTAATAAAATAAAAAATGTGTTGAAAAGCTACAAGCAACTCATTGGTGTATTTTTACAAGAAAAATATACTAGAGTATACCTCATTCACTAGTGTTTCTATAAATGAAACAGAATAAGGGACCTGCTAGTAGGGAGAAAGAAAGCTCTCCTATACAGACAGTTGAATCAGTGTGAATTCCTTGACTTCCATGCTTTTAAGATTTGGAGCTCTGCTGCTCCATCCAAAGTTAAATTCATTGCTTGAACAGCAGTCTTGGAGAAGTGTTTGACTTGTGACAAATTGCAGAGGAGAGATATGCTCTTGGATGGGATGAAGAGTGTTATGTGTACTTAGGAGATAGAGACAGCAAGACATCTCTTTCTGCACTGCTCCTATACAGCCAAAATATGGAGAATGTTTCTGGCTATATTTGGATGGGTAGGACATTTTCCATATCCAGTCTTGGCTTTCATGCAGAGCTGGCAGATAGGTGGATTGAGCAAGTGGGGGAGAATTGTAAGGGATTTGATGCCTTTGGTTTTGCTTTGGTGTGTGGGGAGAGGAACATTAGGATCTTTTTTTATTTAATTACTGAGGAATATTAGGATCTTCCACAATCAAGGAACCAATAAGCAGGGAGACAAGGCTATGCTCTTGGCTGTCTATCAACAAGGAGTTCAAATCCTTAAGAGCACAGCAGATTTTTGATAGATCAATTTTGTTTCTTTGCTAATTTCTTGCTAACACAATCTGTAGTCACTCGTACATCTCAGCTATTAAAGGCTCTTGTTTGTATCTCTTTTTTTTATAACAATACAAGAAGCAAAATGTGGTTGGAAGAAACAGTGCTGAAGAAGAATATAGAGCGATGGCATGTAGCACTTGTGAGTTGATGCGGTTGAAGCACTTCATGAGATTGGAATTCCAATTGTAGGACCCATGGAGTTTTTCTGTGATAATCAGATGGCTATACACATTGCATCTAACCCAATGTTCCATGAAAGAACCAAACATATTGAACTAGACAGCCACTTTATGAGGGAAAAGGTTAGTGGAGAACAAATGCTACGTTTGCTATATCTACATCATATTCAAAGTCTAAAGACCAGTTTGCTGATTTGTTTAGTAAGATAAATCTACATCATAAAGGATGACTTAATGGCTGTAATCGAAGAATTTCATCATAGAGGGAAAATCTCACCGGGAGCAAATGCTACATTCCTAGCATTAATTCCCAAGAAAAAAGATGCTAGAACCCCCAAGGATTACAGACCTATAAGTCTTATTAGTAGCCTTTACAAAATCATTGCAAAAGTGTTGGCAGAAAGGCTAAACGATGTTTTACCCTTAGTAGTTTCCCAAAACCAAGGGACCTTTGTTGCAAGGAGACAAATTGTGGACCAAATCCTAATTGCAAATGAGTGCATGGCAACAAAGATAAAGCAGGGAGGGAAAGGCATTATTTGTAAACTGGGCTTGGAGAAGGCATATGATATGGTGGATTGGCCTTTCCTCTTATGTTTGTTAGAGAAAAGTGGTTTGGAAGGAAGATGGAGAAAATGGACCAAAGGCTGTCTAAGTTCGGTGCATTTCCAATCCTAATCAATGGAGTGGCAAAAGATTTTTTTCCCAGCAAAAAGAGGAATTAGGCAAGGAGATCCTCTGTCTCCCTTCTTATTCACATTTGTGGCTGAGGTTCTAAGTAGGAAAATCATAAAGGCTGATCTAGAAGGTCTTATCAAAGGTTGGAGGGTAGGGAAATCAGAGGTGGTGGTAATTCACTTGCAATTTGCAGATGATATTATCATTTTTTGTAAGGAGGTTGATGATTATAGCTTGAGGAATTTGAAAGTGTTGTTGGAAGAATTTCAAAAAATCTCTAAATTAAAGGTAAATTGTGGAAAAAGTTGTGTGGTAGGAGTTAATATGGAAGAGGATGAAAGCCAATCAGTGGCACAACTACTTGGATGTGAGGTGAAAAGATGGCCACTGGAGTACCTTAGTTTGCCTTTTGGGTGGAAACCCAAAACATGAGGGCTTTTGGAAACCTGTCATAGAAAGATTCACCAAGAAATTAGACATGTGGAAAAGAAATTACATCTCTTTGGGGGGAAGGATTATCTTGATTAAGTTCACCTTAGCAAACTTGCCCACTTACTTCTTGTCCACCTTTAGGATCTTGGCAAAAATAGCTAGGCAGCTAGGGAAGATAATGGGGGACTTCTTATGGGAGCTGGGAGAGGAGAAAAAGGACCATTTAGTAAAATGGGAACAGGTTTGTAGATCCAAAGAGCAGGGAGGACTAGGGGTTGGGAACTTAGTGAAGAGGAATACAACCCTTCTAGGAAAATGGTTATGGAGGTTCTCCCATGAGGAAGATAGATTGTGGTACAAGGTCATTGAAAACATTCATGGCATAGCAGCTAATGGCTGGGATGCAAAAGTAGTAGCTAATGCAGCTTCTAACTCCCCTTGGAAAGAAATCTGTGAAATCTTACCTTTGTTTTCTAACTTCATTCATATTGATGTTGGGTGTGGGAACAAAAACTTACTTGGGAAGACCTTTGGCTTGGATACCAACCTCTTAGCTTGCAATTCCCTAATCTCTACGCTCTATCAAACCTAAAGGTTGAACCTATGGCAAGAGTAGCTACAACCTCAGAATGTGGGTTAAAGTTAAACTGGGATTTAGGGTTTAGAAGGGGGTTGAGGGATAATGAGTTTGATTCTCACCTTCTCCTTTTGTCAAAGTTGGAAGTGGTATACCTGGACCAAGATAGCCATGATAATAGAATTTGGCATCCAGCTTCATATGGTTTATTTTCCTGTTCTTTCTTCAACATACTTGCTCAGTCGGCTAGCGTGGGGATAAACTTTCCTGTAAGAGAAATATGGTGTAAACCAATTCCTCCTAAAGTACAAGCTCTTTGCTGGGAAATGTTTCTAGGGAAGGTAAACACCTGTGACATGCTATAGAAAAAAAGGCCAAACATGTGCCTTTCTCCTCATGTGTGTGTTCTCTGTAAGGCTTGTGGTGAAACCCTTTCTCACTTACTGCTCTCCTGCTCATTTGTTTCTTTTATTTGGGACTATTTCTGTTCTCTTTTTGGATGCAGATGGACCCCCCACAAGACATAGTGAGTCTCTTCAACCCAACCTTCCTAAGTCAACAGAAGAAAAGGGGAAGATGCATGTGGAAGACAATACGTGTTGTTGTGGTTTGGTCTATTTGGGAAGAGAGAAATCAGAGGATCTTCAATGGAAAAAGTAAATCCTTAGAGGAGGTGATTGAAGCCATCAAAATCAGATCAGTACATTGGGTCAAAACCTTGTAATTGTTCAAAGATATTCCCACGGATGACTTCTTAAGAAATTGGACAGAAGTGGCACTCTCAGAACCACATAGAGAAACCATAAGAGTGGAGTGGAAACCACCAGGGGAAAATAAACTGAAACTAAGCTTCAATAGGAGTTCCTTTGGCAACCCAGGAAGAGCGGGAGTAGGGGGAGTCTTTCGAGACCATCATGGAGTAGTGCTGGCCTTGTTCTCAGGACCAATCGGGCTTGCAGACTCGATTCAAGCTGAATCAAAGGCTCTATGGCAAGGACTGAAGCTTCTAAATTATAACATGGGCAAAGCAAATTGAGTTAGTACCTTGGAAGCTAAGATTCACTTTTAGATAGATTGACCAACTTGCAAAGAGATTTAACTCTACTTTCAATTGGGTTAAAAGGAAAGCTAATGGGTTAGCGGATGTGTTAGACAAGCAGGGAGCTAATAGACCATCTTTATTTTGGGCAGTATTGTAAACTACTTTGCTTTGGAAAGTATTGAATCTTAATTTCAGATTCAAATCAATCAATGAATTTCTTTGCTGATAAAAAAAAAAAAAAAGAAAAAGAATCCAAGGGATAGGTCACATTTCTAATAAGCTAGAGATATATGACATATATGCTCCAATTTGAGAGGAAGAACTAGAGTTCATCAATAAAATAGGCATGTAGGATATTTTACTTGTCTAAAGAAGAAAGCTCCTATATGTGCTATTTTACAACTTAATTAGGGACATGCAATTATATACTACTTTGTGGTAAAAGGATAATGGACTAGGTTCTCATTCTCCCAGAGTTTGAAGGAGTCACAAAAGAAGACCTTGGTTCTGGATTTTGGAACATTCTTGAGTTGGTTTAAAAGTTTCTCATGTTATTGGCTTTTGTAGATCTTCTCGCTCCTTTGAGTGTACTCTTTTGTTTTGGTTTTGTACTCTTCTGTGGCTTTGCATCTCTGGTGACATCTCATCACTATCAGATGTATTCTCTTTTCTATTAATAATTTTTCATTTTTTCTGATCAGCAAATAAACTTTATTTATTAATTTGGAGTAAGCTTAGAATTGTTTTTACTGAAGAGTTGTCCAAATTACAAGGAAACAAAAGCTTTCAAGTACATAGGCCATCCAGTTTCTTTTTCACTGCAGCAATTACAGCTTTGTCCAAAATAAGGTTGGTCTATCAGCCCCCTGTTTTGCTAAAGCATCTGCCATTCTGTTTGCTGTTCTTCTTACCCATCCAGACTTTGCATTAACCTTTCTTGCAAGATGATCAATCTCCCTGACCACAAATCTGTATTTCCAGGTGCTGACTTTATATTCTTTGCCCAAGAAATAACCAAAAGAGCATTTCCTTCCACTTCCAAATCTCTAACTTCTAGTTGCGAAGCTATTTTTAAACTTTGTAGCAGGGCCGTGATTTCAGCCAGAACCAAGTCTCCAAAGCCTACTGGTCCGGAGAAGAGGGCTTTTACTACTCCTTGATGGTTTCTGATAACTCCCCCTATGTCTGCCCTTCCCAAATTGCCAAAGGAGCTACCATCAAAATTTAACTTCAGCTTATTTACCTCTGGTGGTTTCCAAACCATTCTCACTACTTCATTATGTATGTTTTTTTTTTTTATGAATCTTCATTATGTATGTTTGTCTGTACCACTTCAGTCCAATTCCATAATGTTATTTGTAGAAACATCTCTAAAGAGGTTCAATGTTTTCACCCAGTGTGCTGATCTAGCTTTTATTTATAATTATTGTATATATACCTAAAACCTCCCTCCCTCTCTCTCTCTCTCTAGCCACATCTGTTTTCCTTTATTTTTCTTGATTTTGATATAATACATGTCCAGTGTTTTGAAAACCAGACGGTCAGACCATTTGGCCTGGGAACTGGTCATATCTCTGGGTCTGGTTTTAGCCTAAACCGCTTTTTCAGAAAAAAAAATGTTGATTTGGTCAGAGAACTGCTGACCCAGATGGTTGAACCGCTGAACCGTTCAACCCAGACAACAGTTCACGGTTTAATGATTTTTTTTTTGCTGGGAGGATTAAAGAGCAAAAGATGAGAGAGAGATGGGGGAGGGACTGAGATAAGATCTCAGATATAAGATCAAAGAGAGAGAAATCTCAGATCTGTTGTCCTCGTCCTCGTCCTCGTCCTTCTTCCTTCCTTTGACTAATGATACATACATACATAAATATATATGTAATACATTTTAACCTAATATTCCAATCTAAGGGTTCAATTTTTCAACCCGTACGGTCAAACCACTGACCCAGAAACCGGGGGCCAAAACAGTAATGTATCCAGGTTCGCTTTTAAAACCTTGTACATGTCCATCTACTTTTGTTGGGTAAACCTAAGCTAAGTTTCAATAACAAGCTGAGGGCCCCAAGGTAATTGGTGGGTCCTTATGGTTATGCATCTCTAGAATAAGAATGTAACCACCCTAAGGAGTACCTACGAGGAGATGGATTTGGGATTTATCAACAACTTACTAGTTAGAAGGAGAAATAGATCCACAGTGAGATCATTGATTGGGATCCATTATGCCTTTCAGGAGCAGGAAACTCCATTACAAGGAGCTCTTAAGCTCAGTTTTTTGAAGATTCCCTTCAGGCAAACTGCAAGTGAAAGTGTTGGAGACTCATTCAAAAGGCACAGACGAGAGATTTTAATGTTGTCCTTTTTTTGTGGTAGTCAACAATATAAGATATACTCATTATCAGAAGTTCTTGCTATCCAAATTTTAGATACCAAGAGCAAATACAAAATAATTTCAAGTTGACACAACGATAGTTCTTTTTTCCAGGTCCTAGGTATCCCCAAACCAAGATTTGCCTTGACACCCCAGATTTTGCTAGAAAATTCACTAGAACATTTGCAGACCTGTGAATCCATCTGAATGAGAAGTTCAGACTTCTTCTTACTGCTTAAGCTTCTCTAACCGTAAATCTGACACTCCAAGGAACTTCAACTTCTAAACACAGCCATGAAATTAATAGTTGGCAGTCTCTGTCTACAATTATGTTCCTCAATTATTTAGAGATGCCAGTTTTAAGCTTCGTGTTACTATCATTAGCTCAGCCTTAAAGATATGACTAGCTCTACTGGTCCTGAGAAGCTAATGATATTCTTCCTCCATCCATTACCACACCCTTTATTCCACATTCTCCGGGTTGCCAAGACTAAACCCATCAAAACTAAACCACCATCTTCAGGAGGATTTGGTTGTTGCAAGAACAAGGATGAGTCAGGGGCGCAGAGTGACAGGAGCTCAAAGAGGGAGAAGAGCAGGTGGGTAAAGTGATTCATTTTGGAGCTTTGCTATTTAAGTTATTCCTGAATCATCGCAGAAGGGGAGGGTCAATAAGTCTGAGCAGGTTGATGTGAGGATTGAGCTAGAGAAGGAGGGAAAGGAAGATAAGGAGGCAGATCCGGAGGAAGGAGTGGAGGAAGATGACAGGGGGATGGGGGAATTAAAAAAGAGGGATAGGAGAGAAACTCTGTGCGAGTGAAGTTGAGAACAAGGTGGAAGTTTGTCCTGAAGAGGAGTACTCAATTTTTGAAAGAGGTGAGAAATACTCAATTTTTGAAAGAGGTGAGAAATACTCAATTTTTGAAGTAACAGTTGGCAGGCTCGGAATTGATCTAGGCCAAAGAAGAAAAACAGAGAGTAAGGAAGGTGTGGCTGTTATTTCAGAGAAAGTTAAGATAGCGAGAGACTCAAGTCCGCCCCATATTGTTCATATATCAAAAGTTTTCTCAAGGTTAAAAGATGGTTTGATTGGGGCTGGTCCAACAAATAAATATAAGAGAGTTATATAAGAAAAAAGGATAAAAACAAAAGGTTTGAAAGGAAGGTGTTAGAGGGGCAAGGAGAAGAACTTAATGATTCAGTTGGGGAGAATGAGCAAATGTCCGTTTCTCATGGAGATAGTTTGGAAAGGCAACCTGGGTCAGAGGATAAGTAGGAGGGCACCCGAGACTTAGAGGGGAACTCTGAGAAGTCTCAATCAGCTTGCAAGGACAAGGAAGGCAGAGTGAGGATTGAGGATTTGGCGGACAGGAGTGTTAAAGTTGGCAGGAGCTTGGGGTTGTCCTTTTGGGGTGGAGAAGAGTTTGCTAGAAGGACCTATGAAGTATTCAAAAGAAGTAAACGGGAAGAGAGGTTGAAGAGTTCTGTAGCAGGGGATGGAGGTGAGGTGCGGAATGAGGAAGGTGATGGGAATGAGGAACTGTAAGGACATGATTAAGGAAGATGTAACTCTGGAAGACTGTTTCTCTTTTTTTTTTATGCTTTGAGTATGGCTGTTGGATGTTGGTCATTATTTTTGTATGTTTGGGTGTTTCTCATCACCCTATTTCGCCCGTTCTCTGTTTCTCTTTCATTTAATAAAATTTTATTTCTATTCTTCATAAAAAACAGGATCCCACTTCTCAACTCGTGATTGTTTCCTTCTAGATACACCTGCCAATTGTAGGTCTGTGGTGAGGGGCACAGAGAGTGTCTTCCTAAAAGACGTGGTGAGGTTTTCTGTAGGACTGAGAACGGGAGAGAGAAGGAGGCTAGGGTTTCAGAGTAGTAGAGCTTATGCAGAACTTTAGTAATGGATCTGCGTGATGTCTCTTATTTATGGAGGTTTCCTCGAGGAAAGGAGGGAAACTTATCTGCTTTGGGAAAGCAGTTCCGAGTTTATTGGATTTGAGATTGGCAATAGGTTTGGGGTTTTGCCATGCATCCTTGCAGTTATGCCGGTACAATGTTTCCCACTTCTCCTGGTATCCACATGTGAGCATGAGTACAGCTACTCCCCTTCTAGAAATCCAATCATGTGCACTATGGGAGACATTAGAGATTGGCCTGAAAACATCTATGTGTTGGTGAAGCTATGCGATGGGGCCACTAAGTGTTTCCACGGGACAGTGTTGGAGTTCTTATCTGCAACCGGTACTTCCAAGGGAGAAGCTAAGGAGTGAGGCCGAAGGGTGTGTCCACAGGGCAAGGTTACGGAGTTGCACTACGAGGGAAGAGATTCTTGCCACAGGACTATGACAATCCTATGATGCAGGATCAGGGCATAGTGGTGCATCACAAGATTGCAATTGTGGTGTAGACTACGGAGGTGTTTGGCAAGTCTTTTTAAGATCTTCCAAAAGCTCAAGACCTTAAAAGACATGAGCTTTTATGGGTAGATCTTCATAGACCCAAGACTGTTTGGTTGCAATTTTTTTCATAGATCTTCTTAAAAGCAAAAAGACCCAAAGATCATTAGAAAACACATATAGCACAACAAATAAGTGTTGAGCATTTAAATGGAAATACACCTTGGAAATGTCATGTGTTGGACCCACTAATGCATTCAAATGTGTATTTAACACTTATGGGCCCCACCCACACATTGGTTTATACAAATGTGCAGAGGTTCGTTCGTTTAGGAGGCCTATGTGTTCAGATTCCTCGGTGGTGGAATGTGAGAGTGAAACAAGGGTTTTTTTTTTTCGAATGAAGAAAGATCTCATAAGCCAAAAAAGACCAGAAGCCTCAAATGAAGCTTTTGGATTTTGTACAATTTTCAGCTTTCTCGAGCATTTTAGGAGGCCTATCTTTTTGGCTTTCTATCTTGTGGTTGCCAAACAAAAAAGCTCAGTACAAGGTCTTCTGAGCTTTGAAAAGCCTGAAAGACCCCTTAAAAAGACTTCCCAAACACCCTCTACATCTAGAAGATGCGCTGGGTGATCATGACATGGCATATTGCCAGTCTCTTTGCACTAGGAGTTGTGAGGGTAATAAGTGCATCTGTAGGAAGTGTCTGCACTGGGAAATCATTGTGACCATCCCGATGTGTTATTGTACTATTTCTATCTGTGCGCTGGCTACCCATGCCAGCTCTCAGAGGACCACTTACCACAAGCAGGACAGTACCCAATCCCATGTACTTACACCAATATTTGCTAACCTCTTATCACTTCATCCAATGTTACCCCTTAAACTCTTACAGCCATCACCCAATGAGCTATTCTCACCTTAATTAGTTCAATCAATGATTGTGCATCTTATTTGTTCTCACCCCAATCAGGTCCGATTGTTGATGGTGATCCATTTACAGCTGAGATTTGTTCCAAGGTTTTTTTTATTAACAACTCTATCATTCTCTCATTCTAAGGCTTTCATCTGATTTTTTTTTCTTTTTCTTTTTTTTCTTTTTTTTTTTTTGGAGAAGCAACAGGAAATTTCATTAGGAAAGAACAACAAACATAAGGAACAAAATATGACTCAAAGCAATGAGCACAATATGAACTGATTTATCCCATAAGCCTAAAGCACCAACAAATCCAAAAAACAACAATAAGAAAAAAAGACTTACAAATTACAAGCTGGCCCTGGGCATCCCCAGTCCAAACTATCTCTACCTACTCCACTTCTTGCCAACAAATCAGTAAACGAATTAGCACTCCTTGGGACCCCCAGTTGATTGAGGCATTCAAAGAGACACCTAAAGAGTGAGCTAATCTCACCAAATATCTGAACTGCCATGAGATAATCTTGAGAATTCATCCACTGAACGATTGTTTGACAGTCCCCCTCTACTTCTAAAGACACCAAGCCCTGTTGCAGGCTCAACTTTAGTCCTTGAATTAAGGCCAATAATTTAGCTCACAATGAATTTCCATGCCCAACTGGACCAGAGTAACTCTGCATTAAATTGCCTCCAGAATCCCTAACCACTCCCAACTCCAGATTCTCCAGGATTCCCTAAACAGCACCCATCGAAATTTAATTTGCATCTCCCTACTCCTGGAGGGGACCATTCCACTACTTGTTGAGGCACCTAGATTGAAAACCCGCTATTATATCCCATCCTCTTAGCACATCTTTGATGGTAACACCATTAAATTCTTTGCATATCAAAGCCCAATGCACAGTCCTTATCATCGTTAGTTCAATCACTTCTTCCACCCATTTGTATTTTTCATTAAAAAATCTATTATTCCTCTCATTCCAGAGTCCCCAAAGCACAGCACCCCTCACACATTGCCACAATTTTTTCTGTCTGCATGTAATATATTCAGCTTTCATCTGATGTTTTCTATTGATGGGGACTCTTGAGTTATTATTGGGTGGATGCAAAGATGGGTCTCAGGGCCCTTGGATTGTAAGACATTGGATCAGAGAAATGAAACCTCCCCTCCAAAGTGAGCATCTTGTTCATATATATTGATCAATAATCTAAGGTTATGTTTGTTTTGATAGAAATAAGAGGAAAACAGAAAGTTGAGGAGTTCTTAAGGAATTTCCAAAAAAATACTTAAGAACTTTCCCCCAACCTTCTGTTTCTCTTATTTTCTACCAAACCAAACACAGACCAGAGCTCAGCTAACTTACTGGCATATACTTTGGCTAGGGGAAGGGTTTCTATGCCTATCTTATATTAGGAGTTTAGGACCCCAATATTCTAGACTAGTTCTCTATTTTTTTCTTAGCTTTAAACCTGACACTTGATATCAGGGATCCTAACTTGTTTATTGCTTTCTTACTATGGTTTCTACCCACTCTTTTAGGTGACTGAATTACATATATTTATCTCTTATTTGGTCCTCCATAATTGTTTTTCAGTCCTCAATAGATTGAGTTAGCAGTCATGAAGAATGATTAGGCAAGATAATGCTGCGGCGGTCTGCTGTGGTTTGGGTTATGTTGGAATAATGTTAAAATTACTTAGTTGCAGATGTTATGGCCTGTTTGGCTAATTAAAGTGTTTTTTATTTCGTTTTTTTATTTCTGTTATGTCTGTTATTGTACTCAGG
The DNA here is from genome assembly GCF_056320005.1 of Nelumbo lutea. NCBI lineage: Eukaryota > Viridiplantae > Streptophyta > Magnoliopsida > Proteales > Nelumbonaceae > Nelumbo > Nelumbo lutea. The sequence goes on along the minus strand of NC_142690.1, from coordinate 27,169,725 downwards.
GGCACAAGGGTCTTTTCCCTTGTTATTTATGTCGCCTTATATATAGTAAAATAAACACTGGCGCCGCCAGTACTGTTACATTGCAAACCTTCTCTCTTCTCTCCTCTCTTCTCTTCTTCTCTTCTCTCCTCTTCCACTTATCTCTGGCCGGCTACATTGTCAAGATGGTATCAGAGCGGGAATGCTGATTAAAAGAGAGCAGATCGATTAACCGTACTGTCAAAAGAAGATCGACCAACCCAAAGAACAGATCGAACAGACTAGCAGAAAAGAAATCTGATTCTGGACTACAGAATAACTACGACTGGTACAGTTCTACCTATTTTTTCTCTTCTTTACTCTTCTTGGTCATGTGCCGAGTGAAAACCCTATGAATCTGGGGCGGTTGAATGCTGCCGAACCTGTGTAACCCTACTTTTCTTGGATCGTGTGATCCTGTTCATGTGTTAAGACAACTGTAGGTCAATGCTGACCTGTCTTCTCAATGGTTTGAGTTGACTATAAGTAAGAAGGATCTCTCCTGCTGATTAGTGGCTATTAGACATTCTGGAATTCTGGTAGGTGGGGACTGATAAAACTATACAGGTCTGAAATCTGCTGAATATTACCTCAGTTTTTGTCCGGAATTTGATACTGTTTGTGCTCAATCTGGTTGGTAAACCCGAGTGTGTGGGTGTGGACTGAGTGGAGCATTGTTTTGTGGAGTAAGGAGGGGTCCTAAGTCCGGTGTGTGGGACTGATTAACTGCTTGACCATGTCGACTGAGAATTCTGCTACTTCAGAGATCTCAGGGAGCTACAATGGTGTGAGTGGGGGAATGGATATGAGCTTTCCCATGGCTGTCATTCCCTTTGATGGTCTGAATTACCTTGAGTGGTCTAGGGGGATAAAACTCTACATCACTGCTAGGGGGTGAATAGGATACACCAATGGGAGAATAAAGGAACCGAAGTATGGAAGTGTTGAGCATGATAGGTGGAACCAAGAGAACAGTATGGTGATGTCTTGGCTCTTGGTTTCAATGCTGCCACAAGTAAGGAAGACTTTTATGTGGGTTGAAACTGCTTGTGAGATATGGGAACAAGCGAAGTCCACTTATTCAGAACAGAGACACTATGCCAAGATATATCAACTACAAGCTGAATCCTCTACTTGCAAGCAGGGGGAGAGGAGTCTCTCGATGTACTATTCTGATTTGACATCAATATGGAAAGAACTTGATCACTATTAGAATGTGAATTGGAAGTGTGATGAAGATGCAAAGGCCTATAAGTCACTTGTATCACAGCAACGCGTGTTTGCCTTCCTCCTAGGGCTGAATTTGTCATATGAGTCCATCAGGGTACAGATCTTAGGTAGTAAAGACTTGCCATCAGTCCAGGAGGTGTATGCCTTGGTGCAGTCAGAAGAAAGCAGAAGAAGTGTGATGAATGGTGTAGAAGGGGAGTCAGTTGCCCTAGCGGTCCGGGGAAATTCAAATACAAATGTCGGAGGTGGCTTTAAAAGGGGTGACACTCAGAAAAACTCAGAAGATAAAAGCAAGCTTTGGTGCACTCACTGCCAGAAGACACGACACACTAAAGATACATGCTGGGATCTCCATGGAAAACCTAAATGGGCACAGGATCTGGGTAAGAAGTCAGCACCGGATCAGGGCAAAAAACTAGGCCAGCAGAATCAAAAAAGGTGTAACTCAGCTAATATGGCATCGACAAAGACTACTCCTTCCGTAACTCAAGAGACATCTCGGTTCTGACCCTAAAGAAGATATTATCAACTCCTTCTGTGAACATTTGGAATTGTATGGTAGGACTCTCCGCCAGGTGGATTCTGGGCCTACTCCTTCTACCTCATTTGCGTCTACATCAGGTAATGCCACAGCCTTCCATGTGTCATCTCATACTAACTGCTTCACCTTGGATTATTGACTCCGGAGCCTCAAATCACATGACCGGTAAGTCAAATTTGTTCCAGACATATAACCTTCTCTCTGGGAGAGATAAGGTAAGACTGGCTGATGGTTCTTTTTCTACCATAGCTAGCCGAGGCACCATATCTCTCCCACTTGGCCTTACTCTTCCTAATGTCCTGCATGTTCCGAAAGTACCTATTAATTTGTTGTCGATTAGTAGTATTACTCACTCTTCGAACTGCTCAGTCACCTTTTTTCCGTCTTCATGTGTGTTTCAGGATTCGACCTCGGGGAAGACGATTGGTAGAGTAAGCATGGTGGATGGTCTCTACGTGATGGAGAATAATGCTGGTCTAATGGCGACTGAGTCCACAAGTTCGTCGAGTGAGAGTCAAGCCTATTTATGGCATAGTCGTTTAGGTCATCTTTCTTTTGAGTCGTTAAAAGCTATGTTCCCAAAGTTGTTTGAGTCCTTGTCAGTGAGTTAGTTACAGTGTCAAACTTGTCAGTTGAGAAAACATTGTAGAAATTCTTTACCTTTAAGAAATAAAAGATCTGAATTTCCATTTCATATTGTTTATTCTGATGTTTGGGGCCCTGCTACTCTACCTACTGCGGCTAGATATAAGTATTTTGTTACTTTGATTGATGATTATTCTCGATACACTTGGGTTTACCCTATGCGATCTCGAGATGAAGTGCCGCAAATTGTGAAAGATTTTCAAAGCATGGTGTTCACTCAATTCCAAACGGAAATTCATATTTTCCAGTCGGACAATGCAAAGGAATATTTCCATAGTGATCTCACGAAGTTCTTTGCTTCGAGTGGGTCACTTCAGCAAAGCTCTTGTGCCAGGACACCCCAACAAAATGGTGTGGCTGAACGAAAAAACCGTCACCTTCTCGAAGTTGCTCGTGGCTTGTTGATTCATATGAATGTGCCAAAACAGCTCTGGATGGATGCAGTATTGTGTGCGACATATATCATCAATCGCATGCCCTCTCGGCTACTAGAGTATAAGGCCCCACAACAGCTCTTGTTCCCTACAGCCCCATTGTCCACCATTTTGATGCGTGTTTTTGGGTGTCGTTGTTTTGTCCACAACGTGTCACCTACTCGTGGTAAACTTGACCCCCGGGCTATTCCTTGTGTTTTTCTTGGTTACCCTTCATCTCAAAAGGGGTATCGTTGCTATGATCCAATTGCCCGCAAGTACTATGTTTCCATTGATGTCTCATTCTTTGAGAGTCAACCGTTCTTCTTGGTTTCTCCTCGGGGGGAGAGTAGGGTTGAGGAGAAACAGGCGACGACTCAGATTCAACTACCTCCTTTACTCGATCCTCCTTCGTTCCGGGTTTTTCATCGTCGCCATAAGAGCCAGCAGAGTTCAAGAGCCGTGGAGCCGGACACTATGCAACCAATATCATCGGATTCACCTGAGGCAGATCCGTCTCATCAGCCAGGTACACTTGCTCCCATTGCTCCTTTAAATGTTGATTCACCTGTCCCCCAATGATTTTAATATTCCTATTGCTAAGAGAAAGGGTGTTAGATCGTGTACCACTAATCATCCTATCTCTAACTTTGTGTCCTATGAGCATGTTTCACCTTCGTACGGTGCCTTTCTCTCTTCTGTGGATAGTGTTCCCATCCCTTAGACCGTGGCAGAAGCTTTGTCAAAACCTGAATGGACAGATGCAATGCAGGAAGAAATTGATTCCTTACACAAAAATGGTACGTGGGAGTTGGTAGATCTTCCTGAGGGGAAGGAACCAGTGGGGTGCAAGTGGGTGTTCACAGTGAAACACAAAGCTGATGGAGTGGACTATGCAGAGACTTTGCTCCACTAGCGAAGATGAACTCCATCTGGATTCTCCTTTCCTTGGCAGCAAATCTTGACTGGGATCTTCACCAATTGGACATCAAGAATGCCGTCTTGAATGGTGACTTGGAAGAGGAGGTGTACATGACCCAACCCCTAGGGTTCTGTGCCAAAGGCAGTGAACAAAAGGTGTGCAGGTTAAAAAAGTCCCTATATGGGTTGAAACAATCACCTCGGGCTTGGTTTAGTAAGTTCCATTTAGCAGTCCAACAGATGGGATTCAAACAATGCCAGTCAGATCATACCCTGTTTGTAAAAAGAGGTGAAGGTAATCTAGAGACTAAAAAAATTCTTAGCCACTAAATTTGAGGTGAAGGATCTAGGCCCCTTACGATACTTTCTTGGAATTGAAGTTGCCCACTCTCACAAGGGCATCTTTATTTCCCAACAAAAGTATGTACTAGATCTACTAGAAGATACAGGCAAGTTGGGGGTAAAACCATCTGACTCACCTATTGAACCTAATCACCATCTGGGAGAAAGTCAGGGAGAGTTTTTGAAAGATGTAAAGATGTTCCAGAGACTCGTGGGGAGACTTCTGTATTTGTCTATGACCAGGCCTGATATTGCCTATGCAGTGGGTGTCCTTAGTCAATTCATGCGTAGCCTGAGGACAACTCACTTTGAGACTGCAGAGAGGATCTTGAGATATCTCAAGAAGTTTCCTGGAGCTGATTTGTTGTTCCAGAAACACAATCACTTAAAAGTGGAAGTATATACTGATGCGGATTGGGCAGGAGCAGTCAATGACCGAAAGTCTACCAGTGGTTATTGTGCCTTTGTAGGAGGAAACCTTGTCACATGGAGAAGCAGAAAACAAAGTGTGGTGGCTAGATCCAGTGCTGAAGCAGAGTATAGAGCGATGGCTCATGGGGTTGTGGAAATCATGTGGATAAGAAATCTGTTAAGTGAACTGGGTTTCACAGTAAGCAATCCTACGTCACTCTACTGTGACAATAAAGCTGCCATCAATATTGCTACTAATCCAGTTCTGCATGATAGGACGAAACACATTGAAGTGGACAAGCATTTTATCAGAGAGAAACTTGAAAGTGGAGAAGTGTGCACACCATATGTCAGCTCGGAAGAGCAACTTGTAGATATCTTCACCAAAGGTCTTCATCATGTGCGGCACAAAGATTTGTGTGACAAGTTGGGCATGATTGACATCTATGCTCCAACTTGAGGAGTGTTGGAATAATGTTAAAATAACTTAGTTGCATATGTTAGGGCCTGTTTGGCTAATTAAAGTGTTTTTTTTATTTCGTTTATGTCTGTTATTGTACTCAAGGGCACAAGGGTCTTTTCCCTTGTTATTTTTGTCGTCCTATATAAAGTAAAATAAACATTGGCGCCGCCAGTAATGTTACATTGCAAACCTTCTCTCTTCTCTCCTCTTCTTCTTCTCTTCTCTCCTCTTCCACTTATCTCTGGCCGGCTACACTGTCAAGAGGTTACATTGAAATTAGTTTGGGAAAAACTTGTTGAATGTCCTATTAGATATTCTACTAATGGAATCCCAATAAATACTAAGGCTACATTTGTTTTCCGTGTAAATGTTCTTTTACACTAATGGAGTTGAGACACAATGGTTTGGTGAGAGTGTAAAATGTGAACCGGCCATTGTGCTGATTTACACTCATCCTGTTTGGTTACATCAACGTAAATAGAGTTTACGTTTTCTGGTTTGTTGTAGCGGGAGATGGTGCAGAGGAGGAGGGAAGCAGAGGAAGAAGAAGAAGAAGAAGAAGAAGAAGAAAAAGGAGGAAGTGAAGAGAGAAAGAGAGAATGAACAACTGCTCCTACCAGGAACCAGACTCCCACACTCAGACCATTGACGCTCGGTCCGTCCCCACTTCCCCCCTATATTCTACGATCGTCTCCATAAATCTGTTTAGAGCAAATGAGCAATGGTAGTCGTACCGGTTGGTCAAATCGTATTCATATAATAATATTGTCTATTTGAGGAACGTAAACGACTGAACTGAATGTTGAGATTAAACCATTGCTGACAGCGAGGCAGCGGTGGCACATGCCTTGGTTTTGTGAGAAACCAGAGCACGAATGAAGAAGAAGAAGAAAAGTTTGTGGCTGGTGGCAGCGGTGGAAAGAGAAAAAAAGGGGGGGGAACAGAAGAAGAGAGAAGGAGAAGAGAGAGAGAGAGAGAGAGAGAGAGAGAGAAGGAGAAGAAGAAGAAGAAGAAGAGCGAGCAAGAGAGAGAGAAGGAGAGGAAGAAGAGAGGAGGGGAGAGAGAGAAAGAGAGAACGATGTAATAATATCGATGTATTTATTACATCGATTCTTTATGTAAATTTAAATTAAAATGTAATTTTACACCAATTTTCGATGCAAAATTACATGTTTACCAAACGTTAGTAAAATCGAACCGGAGTGTAAAGTTTACCCCGGTTCAATTTTCCACCCCAAACAGACGTAGCCTAAAGTGCTAATTCTACTCTGATAAAGCCAACATATGTAATACCATCAGTCAGTGATTACAATGAAACTTTCCCATGAAACCTTCTAATCAATCACAGATACAAAGAAGCCATTTGGAATCATGATAAAAGGCCAAAAGGAGATGATATTCAAACTCATAGATGATGTACATAGACCTCAACTTGAAATCCAAGAAAGAACCAACTCAGTTCCATTACCCAACTTGTGGCCTAAATTTGAAGGATGAAAATTTACTGTTTGATTTGATTTTAGTGTCATTAGATAGGTTTTTCAATTACCTATCCAAAAAGACTATAATTGTGCAGTATCAATTATACGAGTCCTGAATGATTTGTGGAGAACCATTAATCCATAACGAGATTTCCAGTTTTTGGGTCATCTGAATATTTGAATTCAAGTTCTAATGATTATAGTCATAGGTGTTCTTTGAGAAGCTTTTGTTTTGGAAAATGACAACTTGAGAAGCATTTTTTCCTCACCAGAAATTTCTACCAAACTCTTAGTGGGTGAAAAAGTCAAATTTTTAAGAATTTTTAGAAGTTCTAGTCAATTTCTAAGTTGTTCCAATTATAGCTATGAGTTAGAAATTGATTATGAGTCTTTATATTAAAGAAATAAGTCTATACAAGTTCCATAAATAACTGCAAATGAGGGCTATGAGAATTAGAACAAAATTTTGTCTTCCGGTTTCTTTTCTCTGGATGTGATGCTCAAGAATTTTTCTTCTTTGGTATGACTCCATGGAAAGCATTGTATTAAGTTAGAATAGTTCCATGCTTGATTCAGGAACAGAAATGTGATTTCGCTACCTTTACTATCATCTTCTTCACTTAATGAATTGATTTTCTATATTTTTCATTATTAATTTGTGGGATATTTGATCATTATAAGATTGCCTTACATTAATTGGGTATCAGAGCACCTGTTGACCATCTTATGTTAAGTCAGCAGTAGCATTAGTGTGTAAATAGGAACTTGAGGTTCTTGGCATCTTTTGTGTTGGGGGGAGGGAGGGAGGAAGGGAGGGGGGAGAGGGAGGTTACTTGACATCTGCTGTGGTTCCAGAGGTAAACATCAATGAGTGCTCATGATTAATGGCATTGTAGGAGTAAGGATGCAGGAGGCAAGAACCTAAGAGTTGGGATTTGAGAGTAGGGGAGAGCTCACTGACACTTTTTCATCCTGAAAAATGATATTAGATATAGAGAAAATTTAAGTTATTTTTTACTCAAAAATGGGAAAAAGTAGGAACTGAATTTCTCGGGGAAATATGATTTTAGGATAAGGTGCTTATAAGAGCCACTGACCTGTTCATGCCTTCACCCTCCCTACCCCCATCTCCAAATTTGCCTAGCAAAATGAACAAAGTTTGACATTATCTTAGCATGAGGACAGACAGATGTTTGAACTTTGAACTTGAAGTAACACAGGATATCCCCAAATAAAGGCCAGTAATCCCTACATATAGTTTGCCTGTACTTCCCCCCAAACCACCACCATCCCCTCTTAAGTCAGTCACTTCATGATAAATGTTAACTGAGTAGGATGTATCAAGAAGAGTATTTCAAGAAATTTTAAAAACGCATAAATCAGAATTTAAATCTATTACACTGCAACTTCTAATAAGATTTTTTTTCATTATCCTCACTTCAATTAAAGGAAAGATATTAAGTTAGTCAAAAGAGGGAAAATTGGAAAAGGAAAAGAAGGTGGAGTTGAAAATCACCTCATTGCCAAGAAAGTTACCAACACATCTTGGGTATCGTTTAATATGGAAGCTGAATATCCAATAGGTTTGATGATCTTTGTAATAGAATATGGATTTGTTGAATCGTCTAACTTGTTCTTGTTACCCACATCATTCCCCATGGACTCGGCATCATCCATCCCTGGTGGTTCGACTCTATCACGAGATTCAAGTGTGCTTCTTGCCATCGGATTTTGAGCATCATCAGGTTCACCTGAGGCTGAATCCTGTTTAAACCTCCTTACAGACCCAGACTTCCTCTTCTTAGCACCCGTGAAACGACTGCTCTGAGCAGGCTCCACAGACTCAACTTTTGAAATCCCATTCATAGGACCATCTTCCTCAGTATTCTTGGTATCAGGGAAACTTATTGAAAACTTCCTAGCATTTGCTTCATCTGCAGGCATTGTTCCTTTAAGCTCACTCAATTTAGGATCAGCTTCATCTACTTCTTTGTTTAGTTTAGGTTCAATGGAGATGTTTGCAGATCCATTATTAGTTGGGCGCTCAGTCCCCGCCACATTCATGGCATCTCCTTGCTTCTTTCCCTCATCCCTGGAATGCTTTCCTTGGCTTGTTTCACCCGCTTCTGTTCCATCAGAAGCAGGAGGCGTAGGACTGCCAAGGTTTGACTTGTTAAGAGGATCCGAGGGCAGAGGTGGAGGTTCACCGCTGAACTTAAGACCAGGTAGAACACCCACGCGCTGCTTCCTCTTGGGCTGAGTATGAGGACCTCCATACTTCCTTTTACGCTTACGAGAAGAACGACTCCTGCCCGAACGCAGACTTTATAACCCAACAAAAACACTTAAAGAAATAAGTACACTAGAGCGTTGATCCACCTCAATCATTTTCTAATCAAACACGATACTGAAACAATAAAAAAAAAAAAAGGAGAACTTGAGAAGAAGAGAAAAGAAAATCAAGGGAGAAAACCTCTCTTCAAATGCTTCGATAACGTCGGAACAGGATTGCAGATTCTCCAAAGGTTCCCAGGTATTTGCTGTCTCCGGCCAACCACGCCTGAAAGATGATCACAGAAATGCCACTTTAACAGCAAGAAGAGAACGCAGATATAGTGGTGCGCCAGTGATACTTGAGAAAAACAATAGTAAATAAAGCTCCGATTCTCACCATTTGATGAGATATTGGGTTTGCCCCTTTCGCCCCAACCATCCACAGCAGCAGAAAGCAACACAAAACCGAAAGGGATTCAAAATCAAACAAGACAAGAACAAAAAAGGAAGAGCTCAGACTAGTACGGTAGGGTTTGACAACCAGTAATGGTGGGGTACCTTACGAACCCTTTTCCTCCTGACGTCTTCAATCTCGTAAAAGCCATCAGCGAGCTTGGGCCTTTCAGCTTCTACTCCTCCCTTAGCACCTTCCTCACCGCCCTCCTCTTCCTCTTCTCCCTCCTCGTCGTTCTCTTCCTCCTCTTGCTCCACTACCCCAGCCACAGCCTCATCTTGAGGCTCCGCTGGTGCCGCTGCTCCATCACCATCGCCGCCGGCGCTGCCTCCGATGGCGGTGTTGCCCTCCTCATTTTGCTGCTGCGTCAAGTCACTCTTCTTCTTGCCGCCCATTCTTCCGCACGCTATCCGCTCTTTGTTTTTTCTAGCGTCCCCCTCTCAGACAAGCTTGAATGTACTTCGATAGTTGGGAGTTGGGACTTGGGAGCAGGGGATTAATCGAGCATTCACTGTGCAGCAGTCGATAGAGACAGTCATCAACTACATCGCAGTTTGTAGTTGTACACGGGAAAATCTGCTTGTCGCATGAGAAATCGCCATTTTATCTGCATTAAATAATGCCTTCTGCCTTCATTTCAGCTTCAGGGCCTCTTTATCGGGTTCAGGGTCCTTGCCTTCAGCTTCAGGTTCAGAAAGGAAGCTGGTCGAAAGAGGCGTCTGGCCCCGTCTAGGTTGAAGGTCTGAATTTGAAGAAATATGGGCCAACTGATGTCTCCGTTGAAGTTTGGGTTAGGCTCGGGATTGATTTTAGAATTAGTTTAACTAAACATCCCCCCTAGTTTCATATATTTACCAAAACAACCTTCTGTTAACTGTTTGTATTGCCGTTGGAAAGTCACATAACCACATAACCTAATAGGAAGGCCATATAATACAATATAAACTTACATAACCTAGGAAGGCAAGAATGACATTTCCATTTAATTAAATCTCTTCAAATGATATTAGGGTTAAAATTATCATTTTCCATGATGAATTAAGTAAATTGGTTGCAAAATATAAGAGGTGTTTTACTAAAGGGTTCGATTATGATACCAAAAAAGCTTATAATCAATTAAGAGGTATCATAAAAGTGATAACCAATTAGGTGGTATATGTCAATTCACAGGGGGTGTTTTAGTCAAAGCTCTTTCAATGGCATGTCTTTCCCATAGGTCTTTCCTTAGAAAAATGCATATTATAAGGCAGGGTTTAGCAATTTTGTCAAACTATAATGGATGTTTTGATAATGACCCTTAATTTTGTCGCTCTATTTATTTACAACCCTTAATTCTATCCCATGTGCAAATTCTAAGGAGACTAGTTTTTGCATTTGTTTTATTTTATTTTTATTTCTATTTTCCTTTTCGTGCCCTAACTATCTTCTTCTCCCCTTTCTCTTCCACCTCCACCCTCCTCTCCCCGTGTGAGTTAGCTTCTTCCACCTAGGGGTGCAACTGTGATCCCATCCGATCCTATTTGGTCAAATTTAGATTACCTTGTTTGAATCTTTGGATTTGGATCACCTCCTATTCAATCTGATATATTATATATTTATATGCATATATAAGTTATATGCTTATTTATAAACATATTTTTTATATTATATTTCTATAAATTTGTTATATTATTTTTTATAAAAAAAACATGTATATATATGATGAAAATAATTAAAAAATATTTGTATTTTTTGTTTTTACTTTATTAAAATTTGTATATTTTATGTTTCTTTTAATAATTTATTAATTTTTAAAGAAAGCAAGTCGGATCGGATCAAATCAAAAGATCTGACTTATCGATGGGATTCGAATTCAAATCAAGTCTTATCAGATCGGATTGGGTCTGACATGAACAGTGTTGGATCATATTCGAATATACCCTTATTCAAATCCGATCCAATCTGTTTGCATCCCTACTTCCACCATCAACTCTCTCACTTACTCACTCACTCACATACTCTCTCTCTCTCTCTCTCTCTCTCTCTCTCTCTCTCTCTCTTGTAGACCCTATTATGTTCATCTTCTTCTGCAATGAAGATACCACTTTGCATTAACTTCCACCATTGACCTCTCTCTCTAGCCCCTCTTTTATTCATCTTATTCCACTATGAAGATGCCACTTCGCTATTGCTGCAAATCTAGCAACCTCCCACTCTCGGTGACAACATTGCAAAACCAACTAAGACAATCAACAACAACAATTATAGTGTGTCCTCTATTAGTGTCATAAGAAACATCTTCGTGGGGGTTTTGTACACCTATTACCAATATAGGAAAGCATATCCCAAAAGAAATGAATGTTGGACCAATGGCCTTACCCAAGAGGGGGTGAATTGGGTAAAACTCTGCTTGTCTTGGAATTCAATTCAAACCCTTACACTCTTGACAATCAATGTCAAAACCCTTCCCCTCAAACTAAATCTAAGCATTATAACAAATAACATGTAGTAGAAGATTGAAGGCTTAGTTAGTTAGGTTTAGTAGTTAATCAAGATTTATAACTTTATTGTTGAACTAAGAAACCTATAGCTACAAAATAAACAAATAAGTATAGTAGTATAAGCTACATAGATTAGCATTCAACAATAAAGCAACTATAATAAAGAATACTAACAAGAAAATAGCAATTGAAGATAAATTAAACAATAAAGAATTGCAGCTTGCTATCTTGGTTAGTGGTTTTACAATTAATAAAAGAGTAATCAATAATAAATGTAAATAGTTGTAGAAAGTAACATGCAATTGAAAATAAATAAACTCAAATGTAAATAGCAGTTGTACCTGGTAGTGTGTGTCTTAGTAGTAGGAGAAAGAGGAGTAACCACTAACAAGTAACAGAGAAATGGACCTACTACACTTAGATAGCTAAGAGATGGACCAGCCACCAAGGTAAACAAAACTAACTATAGAAAAGTAAATATAAGTAAAATGTAAATGAATAATAAATGAAAATAACATACCAATAAAAGCAGTAGTTAGTAAAATTAGTGCAGTTAGTGGGGTTAGTTAAGTTAAAACTTAGTAATTGTACAACCTACTGTTGTATCTTGTAGATGTAAAAGAAAAGAAAAAATAAATAAAGTGTAAATTTGCAAGATCTCAAGGTATCAAGTATTTTAGTTACGAGAAGAATAAACACAAAGAAATGAACTACAAATTTGAAAAGCAAAGAAACAATGAACATAAGGCACACCAATATTTTTATAGAGGTTTGGCCAACCCCGCCTATGTCCTCTACCGCAGACTGCTACTGAGGATTTCCACTAATCGATTGGACTTCCTAAGTGCCAACCAAACCTTTATAATGGGACTTCACAGGTGCTTGCAATACCTAAACTAGTTGGACTTACACAATTGCTAATAAGACCCAAACTAACAGGGCTTCCGAGTGCCTACAATACCTTATAGTTGTACTTAACATAGGTGCCAACAAGACACTAAATGTGAAAGATGACCATCTAATGATCATGTTGTGCCAAAAATCCCAACAACGAGAAAGGTAGGATTTTAAAAATTCACAAAACCTTAGTGATGAAATTGTACATATGAGAAAACTGATTTTTCTCATAGGGCCGATTTTGTTCTTGCACCATGAAATATCAGATATTTTTGGATAAAGATTGAGTGCATTACCTGATTTTGAAGTCTAGAAGTGCATAATTTGATGTTGTGTTCACACCCAAGCTTGAATCCTCCTAATAACACTATAACAAGTTGAAAATGGTGTAATTGTATATTTGTAGTCTTGGATTTCTCCTCTAGAATGTATAGCAGCAAGGTTCCTACCTTTGTCACGTTTTTAGGTAATTTTCTTGACCCAAAGCATACTGGAATAATGCTTAAACCAATGGATATAAGCTTTAGTCGAATGGGATTCAAAACCTAATTTAAATGTCATACGATAGGGGGATCAAATTCAACTAGTAGAGAAAATAAAGCATTATTTGATCCCCTTTCATTCCTCTTTATTTATAGACTTGGGAGGCTACAAGGTCCATCTCCAAATATATTTACAAGTCCTAATTCATTTAGGATAAAATTAGAGAGAGTCTAGCTCTCTTAAATCAGCCATGAGACTGGAATCCATCTAACTAGTCAAACTAGTCAAATCTGAGTCTTATTAGACTTATTTAACGCATAGTTTGACTAGGACTCCTATGTATGACTCTTAATTATCTATTATCACTTTTTATTTTTAAAAGATATTTATCCAATTAGGAGATTACAACTTGTATGGTGTGGGGCCCATAATTCAATGGGAGAGCCAATATGTCACTGATTTGTACAAGCCGGTGGGGCCAACACTAACATTTTAATTATCCTTTATAGGATGATTTGACCATAATTGTTATGGGCTTAACTAATTAGGCCTAATAAGTGTCTAAACACTTAAAAACACATAGAATCTTACTATCCTAAAGGCCTAAGTTATTGGATCACCCCATTATGTGATAATTAAGTCAAAACAACCCAATTAATCACTTGTAATTAATCTCTTTGTTATAAACAATTTACATCACATTAAGGGAAATGACTTTTTCTTTCTTTTCTTTATAACATGGTGTCTAACTTCCAACACAAATGGATCATTCATTGAGGATTCAAATAATTCTACTACCGTCAGATTTAGGATTTCAAGGAGAAGTTGTATAAAGTGTTTTCTATGTCTTAAAATAGTTGTGAGAGTCGAAAAATGGCTCACTTGCCACTTGGGCTGGAAATGGAGTCGCCACCCATCAATTAAGAAAATGGAGGTGATGAGACCTACGAGAATGGTATCAAAATCATTTTGGTTCAATGGTGACTCCAATAGCCCGAGGCACCGGCTAACGAGCCTGGTTAAGACTTGGATGGGAGAGGAAAGGGGTTAGGCACCCCTTTCCCGGGTCCAATAGGTGGGGCCGACACAGGGTTCTAAAAGTAAATGCAAGTAAACCTAAAAAAGGTACTCCTAACAAGCCCAAAATATTCACAAACCAAAATTACATTATTAAAGGAAATAAATTGCAAGAGAAACAATGTCTAGTCATCTCCCTAGAAAATCTTTCATCTTAACTATCATTCACCGTGCTAGGCAGATTAGAAACAAAACCATTTATCAGATCAAACAAACATAATTGATAAAAAAAAGGATAAAATAAAATGGAATAAAAAGCATCCAACATAATAAAAATAGAAATAAACAGAACCTAAATCTTTAGTTGATTGGATTTCGACTAGAGGAGAGGGTAAACATGTTATCCGTATTATGATAAGAAAGAAGATGTGAAGATAGGAAAGAGGGGAAAACATGCATTAGAGGATTGGACGTACTAATTCATTTGTATTATTTTGGCATGGCAGAGACAAATGAAATAATTCAAGATCAACATAAAAGTTTTCTGTCTTAGCAAATACCATTCTACCAATCACTCGACAGGGTTGAGATAAAATAATCTACCCTACTTGTATCCGTCAGATACTGAAGAAATCAGCAATGAGAAGACAACAATCATAATAGAATATGAACTTAACAAAACCGATGGTAGAATCAGGGAGGGTACAGATCTTACAGAAACTCAACAAACTAGTTTCATCGGCTCTTCCCCACTCATGACTCCCAATTACAATTAAACAATAAGAGGATATAGAGTTGAATACAGAGGAGGAAAAAGGGGGTTACCTGATTTGTATTTTGGCCTAAAACAGGAAAGTTTGCTACAACTGGGAGAGTCGGAAGGAAGAAATAACCGTTGGGACTCAAGAGGGTGTGATAATTGTGCCGGTGTTGCTGCTATCTCTCTGCATCTAAGGCGACTTGGAAGCTTGTGCTCATCAGATGGCGACAATCTGACCTCTAGGTTCTGTAACTGATTCAAGTGAAAGGGGAGGTCGTGATCCACTCCTACCTCGATCCTAGAACAACCTGGGGCGATTGAATCATCGGGGAGAAAATCCCTATGTGTTCAGACGGCTCAGAGGCAACCTAATTGAAGGGCTCAGAAGGAAGCCCCTATGCACGTCAAGGAGGTTGTCGCAGAGACATTAGGTGGGAGATAGAGGTTCTGATTTGGAGGAGAGAGTAGTCATCGCTGTTACTCGATGTTGAAACCTCTGCTCGCAGTAGCCGTCTCAAAGATGAGCAAATGCTGGTTTGATCTAGATAAGGGAGAGAGGGTCGATGGTGGATTTGATTGATTTTTGGTCTTGAAAATAATGGTAAGATGGAGAAGGGAAAGAATGAACGGTGCAACCACCGCTGCTTGAAGCTGCAACAGCGGGAAGTAACAGGAGAGAGTGAATCCAAGAAAAAAAAAGAAAGAGGAAGAAAAAGAAGAAGAAGAAGAAAAAGAAAAAGAAAGGGGAAAGAAGAAGGGAGAGAGAAGAAAGAGAGGGAGCGCGGGCAGGCGGAGAAACCGCCATTGCAAAAAGCAGTGGTGGTGACTGAT
The DNA here is from genome assembly GCF_056320005.1 of Nelumbo lutea. Classification (NCBI taxonomy): domain Eukaryota; kingdom Viridiplantae; phylum Streptophyta; class Magnoliopsida; order Proteales; family Nelumbonaceae; genus Nelumbo; species Nelumbo lutea. Next base: position 27,154,064 of record NC_142690.1, on the reverse strand, counting down.
AAAGACGAAAACAGAGGAAGGAGTAGGAAGAAGGAGAAGAAAAAGAAGAAGAATTGGTCAGTTTTATAGTATTTTCCTCTTGGCTTTGTTTCAGCAATTTCCCAACCTGACCAGGTTGGGTCAATTTCGATTTGGCCATTTGTAAACAGATATGTTTTTAAATTTAAATTTAAAATTTTCTATTGAATTGATCGACCAAATTGAAAATCAATCCAAATTAAATACAATCCAAATTGGCCAGTTTTCACTAATAGTCAGTCAATTTCGGGTGACCGACTCCCCAACCTGACCAGGCCAATTTAATTATTAATTTATTTGAATAGTTAAATTAATTTTTGATTTAGTAGCTTTAGTTAATTAAATAATAGTTAACATTTATTTATTTATATTTTTGAAAACTATTATATTTTTAATGTACTTGTGAAATCATTACTAATTTATTTGCTAGTTTAAGTATTATTAAATACCAATCGTTAGTTATTATTTTTATTTATTAGCAATGAACTAATAATTTGTTAAATGTGGAGGAGAGGAAAAATAAGAATTAGAGATAATTTTGGAGAAAGTGGGGGATAGAGATAGTTTAGCCTATGTTGTTTCCTTATTGGTTTAATGGGCAATTAATTGGATATATATATGTATGTATGCATACCCTTGTCTTATGCTTCAAGTAGTGTTTTCAACCCACCATTGACTCGGTTAGATAAACCGTTTGAATTGTAACTTGGCCATAATTCCAGGCCTGGTTTTTGTAAAACCAAAATTTTATAAAAAATCATTGAACAGGATAAAAAACCATCCGACCTGACTGGTTGGACCATTGACTCATTTGACTCAACGGCCGAGTCAAAGGTTGTACATTAAACATGTATGCAAACTTCTAGATCTATGTTTCAAATCCTTTTTTTTTGGGTAAATTTTTGAGATCTATGCATCCTAAGGGTTTTAGGTGCCCAATGCCTTGCCCCACTATTTTCACAAAAGGTCCCAAGGGTTATAGGTCCCAAAAATCCAAATCCAATGACACCAAGATCACTCAAATCTGATACCATTTACCCCTTCATCCTAAGACCCAAAGCTGAAACTGATTCCGATCGTTTGATTGTAATCATTTTTATCCTAAACCTCATTTAACACCAAATCAGAATTCCAACACAATAGGTACATAGAGCCCAAAAATCCAAATTCAATGACACCAAGACCATACAAATCCGACACCGCTTACCCCTTCATCTCAATACCCAAAACCATAACTGTTTCCAATCGTCTGATCATGATCATCTCTAATCCTAATCCTATCCCCCATAAAATCAGAAATCCAACACCATAGGTACGTATATCTCAAAAATCCAAGTCCGACAACACCAATATCACCCAAATCCGACACCTCTTACCCCTTTGTCTCAAGACCTGAAGCCAGAACTGGTTCTGATCGCCCAATTGGGATCATCTCTGATCCTAAATCCTATCCCCCATAAAATCTAAAATCCAATTCTATAGATAGGTAGAGCTCAAAATTCTGAGTCCAACGGCACCAAGATCGTCTAATTCCGACACTGTTAACCCCTCCATTTTGAGACTCGAAGTTAGACTCCATCTGGACCATCTGTTTACAATCCTCTTCACAATAACTTCAAACCTAGGTCATTCCACGACCAAAACTTTCCCTCAGCCTCTAGAAACATCTTAAAAATCTAAGATTCGACTAGCTATAGCTTCCAATCAGTCAAGCCAATCACCTAAACTTGGAATGCCCAATTTAGGTAAATTGGTGAAATCTTCACTCTTGGTCTTGATTGATTGAGAGAATCTCTCACAAAGCTATCTTGATAGGCCATTCTCTCAATCAATCTCCCTTCAAAAATCATTTAAACCTCAGCCATTGATCCCCCTTGTCTCCCATCTCAACCCTCTATTTCTCTCTCAAAAAATCTATAAATGAAGGGATAAGAGATCCATCAAATGGATAGCCGAACCCTGCAGGTAGGTAGGACGAAATTTCAAAAATTGCTCTTTCCTATATGGGAATCACATTCCCTGTTTTAGAAAATTGCATTTTCAATTATCAATTTTGAACCCTAAACCAGACCATATCTAAAACCAAAAGGTAGGAGAGGGACGTACCTAATACGGAGTAACAGTAACTCCCAACGAAGGTGTTCACGCCCAAGGAAAATGCCAAAGACTGTTCCCACTGAAGATGACACAACGTAGGGTGGAACAGAATCAGCAGGTGTTTATTCAGCAAGAACCGAACTCTTCAACAATAATTCGATGGAGGGTGAGTGAGCATGACTTCAGATCAGTTTTTCACAAAAAAATGATATCAAGAACGCTTCTTGATCGCTCTTACAGGTGGAGATCGAACTGGCTATGGCAGCAGCAATAGAAGGAGTCAAGAGCAGAAGATGGGGTCAATCTTACTGGAGTTGTCTTCTCTCTTGAGTCTGTAATCTTGTTGAGTGTATTGGGGTTCACCCTCCTCCTCTATTTATAGCCTTAAAGAGAGCTTTTCCTAATCCCATTAGAAGTTTCCTAATACAAATCTTATTTGGATTTAGACTCTCTTTAAGAGATAAGGATAAACCCTTATCTTATCTGCAGATAAAGATTAGCTCTCATAATCTTATTAGGAGTTTCCTAATCCAAATCTTTATTTGGATCTAGACTCTCTGAGTGGATAGGGATAACTCCCTATCCTATCTGCTGATCTAAATCCCAAAACTGCCCATCTTTAATTAATCAAATTAAACCAGTTCGATTTGAGGCCCAGTAAATCCACGTGCTCACTTTTCCTTCAAACTGTTGCCCAATTGGGTATCCTTGTATGGCGTGGGACCTAAACATTGATCTACACATCAGCCACATGGGTTCAGCCTAGCCTCTGTTACAAGGCCTGGCCGAATTCACTATAGGAAACAGTAAACCTCTGACCCATCACCATAGGCTCCTAATGGGCCCAACACTTACAATAAGTGGTCCCTGGGTTAAGCCACCTTATAAAAACCCAAGGACCGTAAGGTTGGCCCATCAGGCATTACCCTCAATGGTCTTACACTTAACCTCTTAGCCATAATGATCAAACACTGCCCGACAAGAGATGACCTCTCCCTCGGCTGCAAGGAACAGTGCTGCACTCTCTACTCACATGGATCCCGGGAATTAAAACATTTTGCAAACATTTTGAAACCATAATATATATATATATATATATATATATATATATATATATATATATATATATATATATATATATATATATATATATATTTTGCAAAAACAAATTTCAACGATTGAAATTGGCTGTCGGCAGCTTTGGTTTCCATTAGAGAGAGTGCATCCCCGATCATTCACTTTGTCCGACAAAGGGGCTGATCCTGTCACTATGATCACCCACTCAGATGAATTCTCAAACTGTCCGAACATACCCAAGTTTTGACCCCCTCTAAGGATCTCACTGATTGGCATATCAAAGACAGCCCAATCCGACACCTAGTGCAGTATCATAATCAAGTCTAGGGGTCAGGTGTAACATTCCAGTTTTGCCCATCAATCTCCAAGGTCCAGGGCAATACTGAAATTCTGGTCCGGTTCAGGGTTTCAAGAAAACCTGCTCTGCATGTACCTCAAGTCTCACCCTGGTAGCTGAGACAGGCCACTCCAACCAACTTGGCGGCACATCAATGTAGTATGCATAACTTTCTCTGCTTTAGATGCTGATGTTAATTTCGAATTAAAATCTGGATTGATACATCTCTTACCCATTTTTCATGGTCTTGCAGATGAGGATCCTCACAAGCACTTGAAGGAGCTGCATGTGGTATGCACGAGCATGAAACCCATGGGGGTAATTGAAGAGCAAATCAAATTGAGAGCCTTCCCGTTTTCTCTGAAGGATTCGGCTAAGGATTGGCTCTATTATCTACCCTTTGGGAGTATTACCACATGGAACGAGATGAAGAGGCTATTCCTAGAAATGTACTTCCCAGCTTCAAGGGCGGCCAACATCAGGAAATAAATTTTTGGTATTAGGCAATACAACGGGGAGTCCCTACATGAATACTGGGAACGTTTTAAAAAATTATGTGCAAGTTGTCCCCATCATCAAATCAGCGAGCAACTACTTATTAAGTATTTTTATGAGGGACTTCAACCTACTGATAGGAGCATGATCGATGCTGTTAGTGGAGGGGCCTTAGTAGATAAAACCCCCGAGGCCGCAAGAAATCTTATTACAAATAAGGCGGCCAACTCTCAGCAGTTCGGCTATAGGCTTAACCCTCCATCAAAGCATGCTAACAATGTAAACATCTCTTCCTTAGAACAATAAATTGCAAGTCTGACCTCTCTTGTCCATCAAATGGCTGTAGGTAATATGCAAACGGTGAAGGCTTGTGGGATATGTTTAGTAGTAGGGCATCCAACTGATATATGTCCAACTCTTCAAGAGGAGACCGTTGAACAAGTGAATGCGACAGGTGGTTTTCCAGGGAAACCGCAAAGGAAACATGATCCTTATTCAAACACATATAACCCAGGATAGAGGGATCACCCCAATCTCAGCTATGGGAACCCCCAAAACCGCCAAACTTTTCAGCCATATCAGCCGCACCCCCCTAGACAACAACCAACCCAAACTTCCAATACATGTATGTCTTTAGAGGATATTGTTAAATCTCTTGCCACTAACACCTTGCAATTTCAACAGGAGATGAAACAATTTCAGCAAGAGGCAAGGGCCAGTATCCAACATCTGGATAATCAGATGGGCCAGATGGCGACGACAATTAATCGGTTAGAGGCATAGTGTTCAGGGAAATTATCCTCTCAAACGGTTGTGAACCCAAAAGAAAATGCAAGTGCGATCATTTTGAGAAGTGGTAAAGAGGTGGAGACTCCAGCAAGGGCAGTCCCCATAGTGTCGAATCAAGGAAAGGAGAAAGACATCATTCCCGATAACGATGAAGTACCTAAGCGCAAGTTTTCTCCTCTTTCTGATTATAAACCAGTGCCTCCTTTTCCTAATGCTTTAGTACGGACTTGGAAGGATGAGCAGTTCAAAGAATTTTATGAAACTTTTCGTAGATGCGAGGTAAACATTCTACTCTTAGGACACTATTAAACAAGTGGCTCGTTATGCTAAATTTCTGAAAGAATTGTGCACACACGAGGAAATAGAAACTAAAAGGATGCAAAAATGTGAGAGTAGGGGAGAATGTTTCTACAGTTATTCAAAGAAAAAACTCCCTACAAAGTGCAAGGATCTAGGTATGTTCACTATCCCCTGCGTGATAGGCAACACTAGAATTGAGAAGGCCATGTTAGAATTAGGAGCTTCTATCAATGTCATGCCGTATTCCATATATGCTTATTTAAAACTTGAACCTTTAAATAAAACTGGTGTTGTGATCCAATTAGCTGATAGATCAAATGCCTATCCTAAGGGTGTAGTTGAGGGTGTTCTTGTAAAGGTAAATGATTTGGTTTTTCCAGCTGATTTCTATGTGCTTGATATGGATAATGATGATCAAACCACTCCTATTTTGTTAGGAAGACCATTTTTGAAGACATCCAAGACTAAGATAAATGTTTATAGTGGCACACTCACCATGGAATTTGATGGTGAAATTGTTAACTTTAATATTTATGATGCCATGAAATATCCAACTGATGATGATCCTATCTGTTCTGTGGACGCAATTGACTCTTTGGCACAGAAGGTCTTTGAACTTGAAGGGAATGATGAGTTAGAAGTTTCCATTAGTAAGCACCTTGAGAAAGAGGAGCCAATGTTGAATGTTGTTTTGTAGGAAACGATTGCAGCATTGGATAATTCCCCGAAGTTATCGTAGTTAGGTAATGCTCCTAATATTATGTTGTTGGTTTTTGATAAGAGACTTTTACCCTTTATTTTGCAGGCCCCCATTCCAGAATTTAAGCCTCTCCCTAGTCACCTCAAGTACGTATTCCTTCGAGATGGAGAGACATTACTGGTGATCATCTCTAGCAGCTTTAACGCACCATAGGAATAGAAGCTTGTGCAAGTTCTTAAGGAGCATAAGACGGCTATCGGTTGGACGATTCCAGATATCAAGGGAATCAGCCTGTCCACATGCATGCACTGCATCTTGCTTGAAGAAGGAGCAAAACTTTCCCATCAACCACAAAGAAGGTTGAACCCGCCCATGATGGATGTAGTGAAGAAGGAGATCCTCAAACTTCTTGAAAATGGTGTGATCTACCCCATTTCGGACAACAGTTGGGTTAGCCCGATTCAAATGGTCCCCAAAAAGACAGGAATAACTGTGGTGAAAAATCAAAATGATGAATTGGTTCCCATCCGTATCCAAAATGGGTGGCGGGTTTGTATAGATTATAGAAAATTGAATGTTGTAACCCGCAAAGACCACTTCCCTTTACCTTTTATTGATCAAATGCTTGAAAGGTTAGTTGGTCATTCTTTCTATTGTTTCCTTGATGGCTATACAGGGTACTTTCAGATTGCAATTGCTCTAGAAGATCAAGAAAAGACAATGTTCACATGCCCATTCGGAACCTTTGCATACTGCCGCATGCCCTTTGGCCTTTGGAATGCCCTAGCCACTTTCCAAATGTGTATGCTAAACATATTTTCATATTACATTGAAAACATCATAGAAGTCTTTATGGATGATTTCACAGTTTATGGAGACTCCTTTGGCAACTGTTTGCATAACCTTACACTTGTTCTTCAAAGATGCATAGAAACTAACCTTGTGCTGAATTCTAAAAAATGTCATTTCATGGTTGAACAAGGTATAGTTTTGGGTTATGTTGTTTCATCTAGGGGATTTGAGGTAGATAAATTTAAAGTTGATATTATTTATTCTTTACCTTATCCTACTAGTGTGCGGAGAGTTCATTCCTTCCTTGGACATGCAGGTTTTTACAAGAGATTCATCAAGGACTTCTCCAAAACAGCATTACCCCTATGCAGGTTGCTACAAAAGGATGTGGCTTTTGAGTTTAATGAGGCATGTAAGAAAGCCTTCGATAGGCTGAAAGAATTATTGACTTCTACCCCAATCATTCAGCCCCCCGACTAGAATGTTCCTTTCGAGATCATGTGCGACGCAAGTGACCATGCCGTAGGCGCCGTTTTGGGTCAAAGAATTGGGAAAGCATCTCATGCCATTTATTATGCCTTGAAAACTTTGAATGATGCTCAGAAACATTACTCCACCACTGAGAATGAGCTTTTAGCTGTTGTTTTTGCATTAGAAAAGTTTTGGTCTTATTTGCTTGGTACTTAAGTCATTGTCTATTATGATCATGCAGCTCTTTGTTACTTGATGATGAAAAAAGAGGCGAAACCAAGATTAATAAGATGGGTACTACTCTTGAGCGAATTCGATTTGGAGATCAAGGACAAAAAGGGTGCAGAAAATCATGTGGCCGATCACTTGAGTTGTTTGGTTCATGTGGAGGATGAACTTCCTCTACAAGAGACGTTCCCTGATGAGCAATTATTCTCGGTGAATGAGACAACACCTTGATATGCGAACATTGTAAATTATTTGGTCACTAATGCTTTGCCATCCGATTTATCTAAAACCCAAAGAGATAAGATCAAAAGTTATGCCAAATACTATGTGTGGGATGACCCATACTTATGGAAGCATTATGCAGATCAAGTGATAAGAAGGTGCGTACCTGAAAATGAGATTGTTTATATTCTAACCTTTTGCCACTCTTATGCTTGTGGAAGTCACATTGGAGATAAGAGGACAACAAGAAAAGTGCTCGAATGTGGTTTCTATTGGCCATGGTTATTTTGAGACTCGTATCTTTTCTGTAAGTCATGCGAACATTGTCAAAAGGCAGGTAATATATCCCAAAGGAATGAGATGCCACAAACCCCCATAATGTTTTGCGGAATTTTTGACGATTGGGGCATCGATTTCATGGGACCTTTCCCTGTATCATTCGGTTATGTTTACATTTTACTTGCTGTCGGTTATGTCTCGAAATGGGTGGAAGCCAAAGCCACCAAGACTGATGATTCTATGGCTATAATAGGTTTTATCAAGACTAACAACTTCTCCAGGTTTGGGATCCCAAGAGCTCTGATAAGTGATCGAGGCACTCACTTTTGTAATCGAACTATGGAGGCTTTGCTGCGAAAATACCATGTGACCCACAAAGTGTCAACCGCCTACCATCCGCAAACTAGTGGACAAGCGGAAGTGTCAAATCGAGAGATCAAGTCGATCCTTGAAAAAATGGTCAATCCAAGTAGAAAAGACTGGAGTTTGCGGCTGGATGATGCTTTGTGGGCATATAAGACTGCATACAAGACTTCCATTGGTATGTCGCCCTATCGATTGGGGTTTGGGAAACCATGTCACCTTCCAGTCGAGCTGGAACACAAGGCTTATTGGGCTATTAAGTGTCTCAATATGAGGATGGATGAATGTGGGGAACACCGTAAGTTGCAACTACAAGAGCTGGAGGAGATTCGAAATGATGCCTACGAAAGTGCAAGAATTTACAAGGAAAAGACGAAAGCCTTCCATGACAAAGTGATCACCAGGAAGGAGTTTAAAGTTGGTCAGAAAGTCCTTCTTTACCATTCACAGCTTCGTCTGTTTCCGGGTAAACTGCATTCTTGGTGGATTGGACCTTTTGTTGTTACTAATGTTTTTCCTCATGGTGTAGTTGAGATTCAAAGTCTAGCAACTTCCAAAGCATTCAAGGTGAATGACCATAGACTCAAACATTTCTATGAAGGCTTCCGGGAAGAGCATGTGGAACAGTTGGACTTAGAGGACCTGGTTTGTAATGCTTAAAAATAGGGAAGTTTGTTTTTTCCTTTTTCTTTTTCTTTTTGTTTTTTATATATATATATTTTTTGTTTTTGCATTTCTAGTTTAGTTTTTCTGCCCTTTCTTTGCATCTCATCTCACATTGGGGACAATGAAAGTTCTATGTGTGGGGGAGGGGATTTAGGTTATGTTTTAAAATTTGATTTAGGTCGTGTTTTTCTACATTTAAAAAAAAAAACTCAACTCTTTTGAAATCAATTGAAATAATATTCTGGGAAAATTCTTGTGAACTGAGTAAAAAAATATGATCAGGGAGTACACCATTCATCTGAAGCCATCCCTCTTAAGCTAGTCCTAAATTTAGGTTTAAGTAAATAGAATAAATATTTTACCAAGCAATTTAATTGGTAGGACGGAGCATAAAATGCACCTACTAGCCAAACAATTCAATAGTAAGTTGGAGCATAAAATGCACTTAGTAGCCAACAATTCAATCAGTAGGACGGAGGATAAAATGCACTTATTGACCAAGCAATCCTAACAGTGGGATGGAGCATAAAATGCACCCACTGACTAAGTCCTAAAAGTGAGATGGAGCATATAATGCACTCACTTCCACAAAAAATAAAATAAAAAAGGGAGTGAGCAAGTAAAAATGTTTTCCCTAGTTTACTACCTGGTTTGTAATAGTAAAAAAGGGATTGGTTGATAGATGAGTCATGTATAACTCGGTCGTGTTGATTTAATAGTTTGCAATAGTTAACCTAGAATATTTGTGGAGAAAGGTGAAAGAGAGTTGAGTTTAAGGATTGGTTGGATAGTTTGTCTGTCCGTGTTTTTGTTTTTGCCTGAATTTTGACTTGCCCGAGGACGGGCAAGGTTTATGTGTGGGGGATTTGATGAAAACAAAAAATATCATATTTTTCTCAATTAATATTTATTATTTTATATTTATTTTATGTCCAAATGCACTCATTATTCTCATATTTTGGTTTAGGGCACGAAAAAAGGCGTTTGGTGCAAAACAAGGCTAATCGGATGATTTTATACAGTTTCGGCACCATTCAGTGATTTGGGCATAACTCTCGATTCCAGACTCCGATTTGGATAATTCAAAAAGAACTAGAAAGATAAGGAAAAAACCCACAACTTTCATATTTTGGGTTTTGACGGATTCAGCTTGAATCGAAGACGAATTCAGGCCCAAAGTCGGAGAAATTTCACAGCAAAGCCCATTTCACAACTGATGTCCATTTCGCAGAAGAGCCTGGAAGCATCCCAAGTTGTCAAAGAAGCCCAACTCAAACTCAAGAACCAAGAGTCCCATTAGAATAGCAGTTGAATGTAATCTTAAGAAAGAGAGTCTTATCAGATTTAAATTGTCAATTGTAATCCTAGAAAGATAAGAGATTTAAATTTTCGTTCTCTTTAATTTTTATTTTCTTTATTTTAAATCTGATTTACATTACATACACCCCCTCCATCTTTGATTCACGTAGCACATAATTTAGGTTAGATACTCCCTATGGGAGTACGATCCCTACTCGCACTGCTACATTCCATCTTTACGAGTAGAGGTTTATTTTTGGGTGCCTATGACAGCACACCACTTTCCAACATGTCACATCCTTTCTTATTTCAACTTGTAATAATAATGTTTTGTTTCAGTCACAACTTCTTCAAATTAGCTAATTGTTTGTGTAATTTATTCATCTCTTCTTCCAGGATTCAATTTATTTCATTTCTAGCTTTTTTTGGTAAATTTCATTTCTCTCACATCTTGACAAATTTATATGTGTGTGTGTGTTAATTAAAATTTCAAGTCCAAAATTATGAATAATCCTTGCAATATTGGTGAAGTAGAGGCTGGTTTAACCGGGAGTGTGTGAGGTGCCTAACACCTTCCTGCACCGTACCTTGGTCCCCAGACCCTAAGAATCTCATCCCCATTGGGTAACGATTCACCAAGAAAATAAAATGTTTTTCTTGAAAAATCCCGAGTTTTCATAAATTCCCAATTTGAAAATTTTAGGTGGCGACTCCAAACTCAATATCCAAATCCGTCCCTCCTTCCAGGTCAGGTAGCCATAAATGGCGACTCCACTAGGGACATTCTAAGAGGACCTAACTCAAAAAACCAATTTCCAAGGATTATTTAATTAGTTTTGGGTTTTCACACATGTTGCACACACATCACTCATGTTGCATTGCATTTTGTCCTTCTGACTCGACTATAGGTAGCCCCCGTTATGATTGCTTAGGGATAACTATCCTAGAAAGGGGAGGACCCTTCTCTCTTACCTCTGGCATATCCATCCACTACTTGAATAAGGTTGGTGGCTCTTGATAAATGAGGTGAGGCCTTGACAACGTACCCAAGACTTGTCTTGAGGTATATGGGTATCCTGACCTGACGAAGGTTCCCTTATATCCCTTATGAGCCTATAGAAATAAACCCACTCCATTGCATGTAGAGTCTTAGCAACTGTCCTTAGAAGTCCCAACTATGAATTTTACTTCATTGGTACTTATTTGCTTTTGTCTTTTACTTGCATTTAGCATTCTTGCTATCCTGCATCTATCTTTTTGTTGCATTTGTACTCTTGTTCTTGATTTTGCTTAAGCAAGCAGATAGGAGCAATTGTGGGTTTATTCAGGTACACTTCTTCATTTTCTTTCAAATAAAAGCCTACACAACCCAAAACCATGGTTACAATCCAAGGTCAACCTAACCCAAGTATGGACTTCTCACAATACCTAAGGGTTATTGAATAGATGTGCCGCCAAAACCATATGAAAAAATTTCAAACTCAAATAGATTTGTTCAAGAGTGAAGTCAAACTGCTCTGGTCCAATGATCAAGCCCCGACCCAACCATCATGGGCCACATCTATGTCAGTCCGACACAACCAAGGGCTATATACCAAGCCCAAACTTCATGGTCCCCATGCTTTCCAATTCAGCCCAACCAAGGGCAAATCACTCAATATCAACCATCATGGACCTCATCCATGCCAATTCAGCCAAACCAAGGTTAAATCACTCAAGCCCAACCATCATGGGCCACATCTATGCTAGTTCAGCCCAACTAGGGGCAAAATACACAGGCTCAACCATCATGGACCCTAGGTCAACCCAACCAGGGGCAATACAATCAAGCTCAACTTTCCCAAGCCCCATCAATGCCAATTCAACCCATTCAATTCCATCCAAGGCAAGCCAAACCATCATGGGCCACAATCCCAATGCAACCCATCCAAGGGTATTCTTATCCAACCCATCCCTCACCAATGCCAATCTAGTCTAGGCAAGCCTAGTTCAATGAAGCCCAAGTCTTAATATAAGGGACAACAATAGCCCAACCAATCTAAACCCAAACACCCTGGTCCTATGCTCCAACACATCCACCAACCCAAAATTCCTTGCAAGGGGAAACCTTCTTGCCCGTTACCTCAATCAACCTAAGGTTAAACCAATGGTTAGACCGCATAGAGCAAAGGCTAAGCAAGTTGCAAGGCAACAACCTTGACTTAGCAGACATTGACTTGACTACTGGACATAAGCTACCTCTAGGATTTAAGTGGCTTGACATGGACAAATATGATGGGATAGGATGCGCAAGGGCCCACATCAAAATGTATCAACAATTACTAAGGTCCATGGGCTTAACTGATGAGCTTCTAGCCCAATCATTCTTAAGGTGCTTAACTGGACATGCTACAACTTGGTTAATGAACACTGACCCTAGCCTAGTAAAGACTTGGCCAAGCCTAGTTGACACATTTGTGAATCACAACTCGTATAACATAAACATCCTATTGTCAAGGCATAAACTAGAATTGGTCAAGCAAGGACTAGAAGAATCACTCATAGACTTCATAACTAGGTGGAGGGCCCAAGAAGCCCAAGTCCTTAAGAGTCCTAGTGAGGATGACCAAATTTCATTGGTATTAAAGAGATTGAATAAATAATATGCCAGTAGGTTGACTTTGACTCACCATCCTACTTTTTAGGCCTTAGTTAGTGTAGGTTGCCAAGTGGAAGACTCTCTGATAGCCGATAATGCATCCACCATCGAGGTATCACCAGCAATTGCCATCTCATCTAACAATGAGCGGATCATAGATGTCGAGTCATTAGAAATTGAGGTGGACCAACTAGGGAGTGAGTTTCGAACTCAAGCAACAATCTATAGTGCATCACCTCCTAACAATTAACCTCAACAAGCAATATGTGATAATAAGCTGATCCAAGCTCTAGAAGATCAACATCAAATTGATCCTCAAGGCTTAGCAAAGCTACAACAAGCGCTACCAAGTCATCATGTTAGCACCATGCAACAAAAGAGCCAACAATTTGATCCTACCAAGTACATCAAGCCCATCCAATCAGTGGAAGTTGCATAAAAGGCTAAAGAAGACAAGGCTTTTGATCTAGCCCAACTCATCATGCCAATTCAAATCATAGATGTTGAGCCATTAGAATGAGGTGGACTAACTAGGGAGTGAGCGATGTATAGTGCATCACATCCAAACAGTAAACCTCAACAAACAATCTGTGAGAATAAGTTGACCCAAGCCCTAGAAGATGAGTATCAAGTCAATCGTCAAGGCCTAATAAAGTAGCAACAAGCCCTAACAAATCATCAGGTCAGCACCATACCTCAAAAGAGTCAACCATTTGATCCCACCAAGTACACTAGGCCTATCCAGTCTATGAAGGTGTTATCAATAAACAAGGAAGATGAGGCTTTCGATCCGACAAAACTCATCAAGCTGATTCAATGGTCAGGAGAAGAACCCCCCAAAATGGTAATGCACATTATCACTGTAATGTAGCAAAAAATTGAAGAAGATCAACCATTTGATCCAACTCAATTCATCAAGTCCATAAAGCAAATAGACATCAACGAACCGGTTCAAAAATAAGAACATAATGTGCAATCTGACTAACTAGACTTACAATAAGGTTATATTGCATCAATTCAAGTGATTCCTACAAATTGAAGGCAAGAAAATCTTAGTACACGTCTAGACCAGGGACAAAGTTCTACCTTAGAATCTCAGTAGGCCACCTCTGTATTTGGTATAGGAGATCAACATGGTATGAAGCAAGACATAGACATATGGCATGGTACGTGGAAATTGGAGCAAGACTCAAATCTGGTTGATCAAAACACCATCACTTTATCAGAAGACTGGAATGGTGCAAGACAGTAAAATATAGAGCCAAAACAAGCTGACCTAGAGCCCATCTCAAACACAGACATAGAAAATTGGCATGACACAGGGCAGGTAAGTCAAGAGCCTCAATAGAACAATCCAAAATCTAGCCTCATCATAGAAATAAAAGATCGGCAGGGCAAAAGACAAGTCAAGAGAAGCCAAAACTGGGTTGACCAAAACCCCACCATTGGCAAAAAATTAGAAGGCAAGCAGCACAAAGATCAAGTTAACCATGGCCCTGACCGATCTCACTTGGGGGTTACTGACAACTTGAGTCTAGAGATGCAACATGGATCCATCATGTAGAATGGGATAGCCATGATCTGGATTAGTCTGATCTTCAACCCATCTATGACTCAAATACAGAAGAAATGACCATGGATCTCCTACAAGAAATTAAGCAAATCAAGCTTCTCCTAGGCTGGACTGATTCAGATCTTGCCATTAACCCAAACATCAAGGTAGAACTCTTGGATCACCAACAAGGTATGCTTCTCAAGCCTCCTGACACACCATGGATGATACCCAAGTCCATCTTTGGTCAAGAACAAAGTCTGAGGCCTCAAGACTCCTTATACTTGAGCAAGGTTGCCTGCTTCCCGATCTAACTACGGGTAATTTGAACATTGATGCACCATGGGCTAGTCTTAAGCCCGCATTTGACTTTGGCCTGAGCCAAAGGCCTCATAAGTTTTCACAATCACTCGGTTCACCCGATCCACCATGGGCTATTCCTGAGCTCACATTTGATTTCGACCCTAGTATAGGGCCTCACAATTTTTTGCAACAACTTGATTCACTAGATCCACCAAGGGCTAGACTTAAGCCCACATTTGTCCTTGGCTCAATCAAAAGGCCTCACAAATTTTCAAAATTGCTTGACTCACCATGGGCTAATCTTCAACTCATCTGAGGCATAGGCCCAAATCTAGGGCCACACAGCTTCTAGGTACATCTGAACTTTAAGCAAAACTCCCATTGTTTAAGTATGAAGCGGTCCGACCAACGATCCATTACAAACTCTGGCCCATGTTTGGAGCCTTTACACATTTTGCAGGATGAAAACACTACCAGAAAAAGAAAACATGATCTAATTATATCAACTTCACCCAATACATCAACACTCTCAATCAAGCAAAATACTAAGTCATGCATGATCCCCTTTTTTTGGTGGTTGTTTTTCATCTTCACTTTCATCCCTTTATGTGGCCTACTCAACAGTTTTCATATTCAATTTTTTTTTGCATTTTTTCACTTAATTCAACCAGGATCCCCCATTAGATATAATGAGTCAACTATTCCTCCAAGTACATTCATCTTCAACCTTAGAGACTCATTTCTTGATTTAAAGTGCATGAATTTCCTTAAACATCCATCTTTGGGGTTCTTTATCTTATCTTTGATCCAGGTGGTTAACATTCTTCAAAAGGGGATAACTTTTCTTAGAATTATTTTTCAAAAGGAAAACAAAAAAAAATCAAATACTTCCTTAAAAACTAGAAAATAAATAAAAAAGTTTCATAATAAAAAAATAAAACATTTTCAAAATAAAGGAAAAAGAAAAATCCTCAAAAACCAAAAAGAAAAAAAATAAAAAACTTCAAAAATCCAAAAGAGCTTTCATTCATTTATTTCGAAAAAAGAAGTTGGGATTTCATTGTCTCTAGAAGCAAGTTTTTAACCTATTGACATGCAAAGCTAAACTACATACTCAAGATCAAATGGGTCTAATAAATGTTGAAGTCTACGGCTACCTACTAAGGAAAGTTGGCCAAGTGTTGGAATCATTGCAAGAACAAAAGCGCAACATCATTGATCATCGTCAACAGAGTCATCATCAGCACACTCATCAACACTTGGCATATCATCAATCATAAGTCCTAGTCCACAACAAGGCAAGTCACTAGCATGACAAGTCACTATGGTTCGCATCATGTCAAGACATTTGATCAGAATGATAGATCAACATCGTGAGATCCTTAACATGACATGTTAGCCTATCAACTCTTAGTGCTACTCCTTAGCATGACATATCAAGATAGTCATATCCAGCAAGTGCTAGGTGTGTCATCAATTTACGTATGAATGGACTTCCAAAGCTCAAAGTGCCTAGAAAAATGAAAAGGAAGAGAAAAAAAGAAAAAACAAAAACTAATGAAAAATGTCATTTCCATCCCTTTCTAACTCTTCTGAGAGTAGGGGCAAGGTAGCTGATTAAGGTTCACTAAAAGAGAGACCACCTTGGGCCAATTATCACCCCACTAAGCAACCTATGTTCAGACATTCACCACTTGCGACCCATGAGTGGACCTAAGCCCATTCCTTCTTGATCCATGAAATCTGACCCCAAATCTCTTTCCTAAATTGGGTAGTTTACCTTCTCAATTTCTTTAAACAGCATGGAAAAAAAAGAAAAAAAAAATCATGAGTCAATGATTCTTTGAGTTAACCTCCTATATCTTAGAAAAAGGGGCAACCTAAGGGATCCATAAAAGAGGAGGCCACCCTTGGCCCAACACTTACCCTAAGCCACCAATTATCACATCATTAATCCCTTGCAAGTCACTTTGGACCTATTCTTTCTTTTCGAAAACCTTAACCTTTCTTAAAAAAAAAAAGGAAAACCCCAAAATATTCAAAAAATATTTTGCTTTTTACCCTTTTACCTACCCTAGGGTCCTTTTGAGGAATACTCACCCACCTCCATCCAAACTTGGGGCAACATGGTCATGAGAACAAAAGTTTAGTTTTGACAAAAATTCCATGAAGATAGTAAAAAAAATCAAAGAAAGAGAAGAGAAATCCCAGGACAAATTAAGTAAAAGATGCAATCTATCATGTCCCCAACTAATTTATCAATCAAACACCCACTGGTTTTTAATCTTCTAGTGAGATTAACGTCCAACTATCCCCCACTTTGATTGACCAATTACATGGGTATCTCTCAATCCAAATATTGTGATATGGTTATGTATACAAGAAGGTATTTTATTACTTAAACTTTCAATTAGCATAGATATCTCAAAGTTTTGTCAAAATCATTGGTCATAAGACCTTAAAACAATTACTTTGAAGATAGACTGTGAATACCAATACACATAAAATGTCCTATTTCTATAAAACCAAAACTATCATGAGAAGCGGCACCACTTCTATATTCACATAGGTGAAGTTCCAATATATGTCTTGCTACTTGACACATTTTATAATTTCATTAAGAGTTTAACTCACCTATCATTGTAACAGATAACACTATTTATGTTGCGATGGTAAAACTCTCAATGTTAATGCTAACAGTCACATTGTAGTAATTTGTTATTACTAAACCTAATACTAATAATTTCAGTTCAGGTTTGGTTACCATTACTGGTGAGTAGGCAAAGGGTTTTGATCTCATATCTTTAGTTATAGTTCTTACTAATTCCCTAGGGGTAAGAGTATCAATTAAATTTTTACTTGACTTCACATAAGTTATTGTGATAACTCCATACTGAATCAATTGTTTAACATATTTGTATCTTAGACTTGAATGTCTAAATTTACCATTTTAGGTATTACTATAGGCTCTCGATAGAGTTGCTTCACTATCACAAGAGGTGGAAATTAGAGGCATAGGATTAGGCCGCAATTTTATTTTTAATAATAAATTCTTAATCCATTAAGCTTCATTCCAATGCTCTACATTGAGATTACTTGTAAACCTAATAATTGTACTTACTGTATATGTAAAATCAGATCTAGTACAAAGCATAGCATACATTAGGCTTCCTATTATACTAACATACTCAAGTTGTGCAATTGCTCTAGCAGAATTCTCTATTAACTTTATACTAGAGTTATATAGTGTACTATATTCTTTAAATCCTAAGTGTCTAAATTTCTCAAGTATTTTTTCAATATAATGTGATTGCCTTAGTGCACAAACCTTACTATGTTTCTTAACTTTGATTCCCAAGACGGTAGCTACTTCTCCTAAGTCTTTCATCTTGATAACAAAGGATAAGTAGGTTTTGGTTCATTTAGGCCAATTATGTTAGTGCCAATAATAAACATGTCATCAACATAAAGACATACATTCGCATTCTAGTTTTCAATAAATTTTCAATAAATGCATCTATCATGTTATTCACGTGTGGAGGTAGCCCCAGGCCCATTGATTAATAGGATGGGCATATGTTATGATGAGACTGTCAGGCGATGCTGCCAGGGTGTGTTTCTTCTTAGCGTAGCTCGTCTGGGTGAACTGTGCTTTTTTGTGCGTATAGGGCTCATTGGCTGAGTTGTCTTTTACCCTTTGTGATGGTTCAACAGTAGTTCACCTGAGACGAGATCAACTCTTGCTAAATTGAGGTCGGCTTGGGTGCCCTACGTAGGTCCGAGGTAGCGTCATTCAATAGGCGAAGTCATGGATGTTCCTAATGTTGCCATGTGCTTGACTCTTATTGGAGGTCACTTCCACCCCCATCAATTCTAATTTTGAAAACTCAATAAAATAATTCTGATCAAGGTTTAAAGTATCGATACGATATGAGTTTCAGTTGTATCGAATCAAACGGCTAAAACTTTTTTTTTAGTTTTTTTTTTCACATTTTGGTTTTTTGGAAAGCTTTTAGCATGCTTTTTATTATTACAAAAAATTGGGGTTCGAAACCCCTAGAAACATGTGTTTTGGACCGTATCTCTTCATCACAAGGATGTGAGCGGATTATGGTTTTTTCTACATTTGGATTAGCTTTTTTGGTTGAACCTATACCAAACCGGTGGTTTAATAAAATTTCTGGATCCCGGTTTTTTCAAAATTGGATCCGATGCACACATTTGGTAACGAAACTGAGTAAGCAGACTCCGGATCTGATGATACCTACAAGTTTTAAAAATGGTATCGACCCAAAGCCATGACCGGTTTCCGAATTGAATGGTCTGGTTGTCCAATCAATGCCGTTTTTAAAACCATAGATAGTATGTTGGGAATATCTCAGATGTTATGGGGAGATATTTTTTTGTGGCTGTAGTGTCTTGTGGGTATGTGTGAGAAGGAGCTTTGTGGTTAATATAAGTTGGAGTTTAAATTAGTTGGTTTAGAACCGATTTGAATCCAAATTCAATCCGATAATGCCTGATTCAAATACCTCACTGGATCCTAACAATTTGGATCGAATCGAAAAAGTTGACTAATTTAGAACGAATCAAATTAGAATGTACCTTGATTTATCCCATCACGATATAATCTGATCCGTTAGTTATAAAATATTATATTCTAAATATATTAATATATTATTTATATAACTATATATATTAAAATATATTATTATGTTATATAAATAATATGATACATTATTTATATTATATCACCAAACATTTTTATTACAATTCGAATTGAATGGGATTAAAATTTAAATCATAATTTTAATAATCTGATAAATTATTATCAAATTTGGATCAATCAGAATTCGAATTGGATATTCCCTTTACCAAATTATTGATCCAATCCATTTTTAACCCAGACATATTTCAACAAAATGATCATGTACTTGGTATGCTCAAAGAATATTCCTACCATATTCGATCTCGATTTTTTTTAGGGAGAATGACCAATCAGCTCAGATCAGAATTTTATAGCCCCAAAGTACAGGGGGAATGCATTCTAACCGTGAATGAATGCCAAATTCACGGGCAGGATGTGGTTTATAGGGGGGAAGAGGGCTAGTAGTAGGGGGGGGCTGGAATTTAGAATTCTGCATCATGTGTATCTGTACTTATCCCTTTTTTTTATGATTTTTATGTTTAACTGACAACTATGCGGTGGTGTTTTATCCCTACCATCCAGGTCGGACGATGTTGTTTGGTGGGTATCCTTTTGTTGTGTTATTATCTGCTAAATACTTGTCTCCTTCTATTTGGTTCTGAACTTCTGATCGCACTTATCAAAAAACTTTGTATAATCTAACGGTTTGTACATACTCATGAATGGAAACGTTGAACATCTCCACCTGAGATATTAGAGGCGCATCTTGCGTTGGATTGGAAATTTATTAAATCTCAATAGGTTTAAACCCGAGTCTAATGTAGTTGAAAATTTTTAAATTAGGCAACCCAACCCAACTAACATCTCCAAGAATCAAGGGTTTGGGTGTGAGCTTAGGTTGAGTATCTGTTAAAATTTAAACAATTTGGGACTAAAAGCTCATAAATTCTTGATTTAAACAAATTACACAAAAACGAGGTTAGACTTTTTGGCCAAGCCCATTCAAATTTTCATTGTTTTGAAAGTCAGATTGGACTAGACTGGACCAGACGATCGGTTGGCCCAAGAAATGGTTATGATTCCAAATCCAGTTTTGAACCCCAAAAATGTATGATTGGGCTTCAGACTAGATGGTCGTACCATTTGACCTGAGAAGTGAGAACCAGTGGACAAAACAGTTCTGTTCGATTGAATTTTTAAAACCATGCAAATTTTAACAGATCCTTAACTCGAACCTACCTAAATTTCACCCTTGATTTGGTCACCAGATTGAAACTTTTTAATTATTTGGTGGGGCTAAAAGAATAATGCATGTTATATTATTTTTGTTTTTTATTAATGATCAAGAAAGTGAATGTTTTAAAAGGCAAAATCAGCCTATATATTTTAATGTATGTTTATAATAAATAAGCTTATCTTTTGTTTCTTTTATTAGATTAGTAAGTGTGCATGTGTTTTGCATGTGGTAATTCTAGATGATGATAATGATAGTAATAATGTATCAAAAAAAGTCTTTCAAACTACATCTACACTTTTTATATGCTTTTTGTTTTTTATTATAAATATGTATTTTTATTTTTATTTTTATTTCTATGTTTTCTATACTTTTTTGTGTTTTTCTACAATTTTTATTTTCTGATTATGTTTGCCAATTTCTGTGGTTTCTATAATCTAACAATAATTTTATTTTGTTTGCAATTTCTATAGTTTTAATTTTTTTTGCAATTTATGTGATTTTATGTATTTTATATTTTAAAATATTTTTAAACCTTTTTCCATTTTTCATGTCTTTTTAGTTAAAATATATATGTGTGTATTTTACATTTTTCTATAAAGGGTAAAATGCAATCTAGTAACACCCATTAGTCTATTTAAGGTCAAATTAATGACATGAGGTTCCTTGGACATTTTGAAAAGTTATGGTGAGTTAAAGAGAAATGCTGAAAAGTCATGGTGAATTTTAGACAATTTCCTTTTTTTTAATTTAATTAATAAAGGTATAAAAATGTGTCTAATTTTTTATACATTTTTGTAATTTTTTATATTTATTTCTATTTAAAAATTTCATTACCTAACTATGACTTTATAGGTTTATCAATTTGATTTGAATGGTTGAATTGCTTAGGTGGCGTTTGATAAATCTGAAATTTCATATTTGAAGAATTAAAAAGATATTTTTTATGCCTGAAATTTGAAAAGAAGCATAGGTGCTTTTCTACTTTTTAGAAGCTCATGACCGAAAAGTTAGTTTGTGTTGAATCAACCCTTTACCATCTGAAATTTACTGATTTTACTCTTTTACCCCTAGAACATATTATTTGGAAATTTTGAGTTAAATTTGCATTATCTCATAAGAAATATTTTTTAAACTCAAAATAATATTGAAACAATACAAATAAAAATAATAAATTAATAAATGAAATGATTAAAATAAAAATAACTAATGACTATAAAAATATTAAAATAATTAATAATTTACACAAATAAAAATTAATGAAGTAATTAAAATTTACTAGTTAATAAAAATAATTAATAATTAATAAATAATACAAGTAAAATTAATAAAAAATAATTAATATTTAATAAAAATATTAAAATAATTAATTATAATTATTATTATTACTCACTGAATCGTCGTTGCAACGATGGTGGCAGGAAGACAATAGAGAGAGAGAGAGAGAGAGAGAGAGAGAGAGAGAGAGAGAGAGAGAGAGAGAGAGAGAGAGAGCGGCATTCTTCCTGGAGCTTGGATTCATGAGTAGCGCTTCCTCCATAAGAAAACACGAAAATGACTAGGTTTTTTGAGTTTGGGGTTAATCAGGGGTAGCGCGCATCATTTCCAAAAGATTGGAAGGGTAGCTTCGATTATTCACCGGCTCTGAAATGCGTCTAAGCACATTAAGAGTCGGCTTGCGCTCTAAAGTTTTTAGATCTGAAAACAAAATTTATATCAAGTTTAAGATAAGAAATCAAACGAGTATGAGGTCTGAAAAGCAACGTTTTTAGATTTAGACGTCTGAAAAGTGCAATCTAACGCCCTGTCATCACTTGGATAAAGAATGTTTTTGTTTTTTAGCTAGTCTTAAAATATATGGATTTATATTATTAAAAATATTGACATATATCTAATTAGTACCATTTATTGGTGAAAATTAATTTAAATATAGGATTTAATAAGAGAAAATATGAGTTAATACCTTTATGTATAAAATTTAATGAAAGGGGATTGAATGAGGTGGAAAATAATAATTGAAGTTGCATTTTCAACACTTACAATTAGAGATGTAATAAATATACAAATATGAGCATTTTAGTAGCCATCAAAATTTGACATTCAAGCGGTAATAAAATAACGTTCATACCCTTTATCAAACAAAGAAATTGAGAGTAATTTTAGTCCAAAATAACTTCCACTATGCATCCGCACTTTTATATATGGTATAGGTCTTTTTTCTTTTATTCATTTATTAGAAAAAAAATATAAGATTTAAATAAAGGGAAATGAATGAAGTGAAAAGTAGTAGTCAATTTACAATTTAAACCTTACAATTAAATAGGAACTAAATTAAAAAATGAGTATTTTAGTAAATGTTTTAAAAATCAGACCAGACTAGACGGTCGAACCGTTTTGGCCCGAGAATTGGTGAGGTCACCAGTTCCGTTTTGGCCCTGAACCGTTATTTTACAAAAAAAAAGAACAAAAAAAAAACAAAACCGTTGAAATGGTCATATAACTACTGATTCAGATAGTTTAATCGTTAAAATGTTCGACCTGGTTAATGGTCCTCGGGTTGCTTTCAAACTAATTCCAATTTTGTTATTTATTCTAGAAATAGGAATTAGAAAATAAAAAAATGATAAAGGAAACTTTCATATCTCAAAATCTTGTTCAATTATTCCCATTGGCCAAAATTAGTTAGGGTTTTTAGTTATTCCATTTTGATTTTGAGTTTTCTCCTTTCTATGTTTCTTTTTAAGTTGTAACAACAAAAAAATTGCAACTCCAATGAAGAAATTGAAAAATTGATGCAAGAGATGGAAGATCAAATACCGATCTTATATTAATATTTGACATACACCAATGAATCAAATGATCTAAGATTTGATAGAGATTTAGAGAGATGAGAAAGATGTAAGAAGAGGGCAAATAGTGTTGTAGCGAACCGTTTACTCAGAAACTGGAAATCAAAGCAGTTTCATTTTTGGGTCTGTTTTTAAAACATTGTTTTTAATCAAAAGAAAGTTTTACAATCTTATTTATATTTTTAATGGTAGTATAAATATAGAACTACAGATGTTTTGATTTTTTTTGTATTTGTTTTATATCTTGGTGTAAAAATAATTCCTTTATGTCACACTTACTTTTTGTTTAATTTGATTATTAATTAATATTATACACGTGCTTGAATGTATTTTTTGCAACATTTATGTATTTTTTCAATTTTTGTATTTTTATATTTTATTAATTTTTATTATGTATTTATGACATTAAATGTTAATATATTTGACCCAATGGTTGAATTATTGATCTTTGCCAAATAGTAAAATACACAAATATGACCATTATAGTAGCCATTAAAGCTGAAATTAAAGCTATAATAAAATGATTTTTTATCCTTTATCAAACAAAGAAATAGAGAGTAATTTAAGTCCAAAAAAAATTTCACACTAGATTCACACTTTTATATATAGTATAGATATGTTATGGTTATTAAGAATGATATGCTCTAACTCACTTCCTTTTAATAATTTTAACATTATCTTTTCCTAATGCTTCATTAAGGCTATGTTTGATTTTGAAGGAAAATGTATGGAAAGAAAGGGAAACATAGGGATTGTATAGGTTTCCCTATGTTTCCGTTTCTTTCCCTACTTTTTCCTTCAAACCAAACACAACTTAAGAGGGTTTTGTATAGGTTTAGATTTCTTACCCACAAGAACCCTATCCACAACTATACACGCCTCATACAACTATACATTGAGAACATCTTTTATATTTGCCTATTAATGGGGAGATATTTCCAATGTACAGCTGTAGTGTCATGTGGGTAGGTGCTGGTATTGTTGACATTTTATGGAATCAGTTGGTTTGGAAGACAACCTGCTCACTGGGTATTCTTTTTGTGGTGTGTTTTGAAATCATCTGTAAATGCATAAAATATCGCCAAGTTATGCCCACACCTTGGTAAATTGAATGATTATTATGTATAATGAATGGCCGAAGTATGTTTTTTAAAATTTTGCTAACGCAACCAAACATGGCATATTGAAAAAGTGAAAAAAAAGAAACATTTCATTATTTTGATTTGTCGCATTTTAAGTAATAAGTTTTTGACATTAGCTGTGTTTGGTTATAGTGCAATTTATTTGCGGTAATACATGAAAGTGTAGTAGAAAAGAATGCAAATTGTGGTTTAATTTTGTCTTGGGTTTGTCTTATTCTAATTTAGGTATTATTTTGATCCATTTGTACTACAATTAAACAAACAAAAAGGTAAATTTTAAAACAAAAATAAATAAAAAATTGTACTATCATAATTTTGCACCAGTACAAATAAATTTATGCTGCAACCAAACAAAACTAAATGTCACCATTGAATTGATGTCTATGGTGAAATAGAAAGCGCTCATCAAAGAGAGAGAGAGAGAGATTATAATGCAGTATGTGGCATTACTATCAATCGGGATATAATAATAGTCCTTGGAGAGTGGGTGGGTGACCTATCAATAGGACAAATGGGACTACCAAAAACTACAACGTGCTAATAGTACATTGTCCCTTTCAAATTTCAATTATTTTACTTAGAACTTGTATTACAGTTGGCATGCAGCCATTCTTTGGTAGGCCCAAAGCAAAGTGAACTTTGGCCATGAAATTGATTAAAAAACAAAAGGTCTTTTCATAATTTTATTATTTGTCATGGAGGGTTGGATATTTGATCCAAAGCTATTCTTGTGGGAGTTGGGATCACCAGCCAACTAAACAAAACATGTTCCAACCCCTACCATCTTGATGTGATCCCGCACATCTCACCGTGATATTGAAACCTGTCATGTATGAGATGCATGGTTTTTAAAATCGACTCGAAGACCAAATTAGTCAGTTCAGTTATTGGGTCGAATGGTCAGCCCGTTCTGATAAAAAAATTAAAAACGGTTAAAACCGTTCAAACGGTTAACTGTCTAGGTCAGTGGTTTGTTGATCAAAATCAATGTTTTTTTGAGAAATTCCAATTTTGGGGAAAAATGGAACCGATCCCAGTTTTTCTGGTCCAACCGTCCGGTCCGGTCCGATTTTAAAAATTAAAAACGGTTAAAACCGTTCAAACGGTTAACTGTCTAGGTCAGTGGTTTGTTGATCAAAATCAATGTTTTTTTGAGAAATTCCAATTTTGGGGAAAAATGGAACCGATCCCAGTTTTTCTGGTCCAACCGTCCGGTCCGGTCCGATTTTAAAATCCATGATGAGATATGTGGTGTTAGATTGTGTTGGAATGTGTTTTGTTGGTAGGTGATTAGGACTCTTCTTGTGGTTGCCCGTGCTCTCAAATTGAGGATTTGATAGGTCTGAAAATTTTTCGTTGTCACCTGGCTCCCATGATAACTAGGGTTTGGATCTGCTACCAATAATATGTTGCCAAAATGTCCCAACCGGCAACTTACCCTTGAATGCCAAGGGAAATGGGCCTATTGGGACACTGATGCAAGCGTTAGTATTGTTAGCAGATCCCTGCGCCTAGGGGTGTTAATCGGCCGGTTTTGGATTGGATTCAAATTGGATTTGGATGGTCCATTATAATTATTGGATTGGGCCAGTCCAAAATAAATTGGTGTATATTCTTATTTGTCTGAATTGGACCTAAACCAAATTTCCAATAATCTGATCATGAGGCCAAACCCTCGTCCAATTTGAAATGGATCAAAATTGAAGCCGACATAAAATCACTCTTATGAAAGTACTTTTACGAAAGCATTTTTACAAAAATACTTTTATGAAAGTACTTTTATAGAAGCAGTTTTATAAATGTACTTTAATAAAAGCACTTTTACAAAAGTCCTTTTATGAAAGCACTTTTATAAAAGTACTTTTACATGAAGGCACTTTTATGAAATCACTTTTACAAAAGAACTTTTATGGAAGTACTTTTGTAAAAGCACTTTTACAAAAGTACTTTTTATAAAAGTACTTTTACGAAAGCAATTTTATGAAAGTATTTTTATAAAAACACTTTTATAAAAGCACTTTTGTGGAAGAACTTTTACAAAAACACTTTTACGAAAGCACTTTAATGAACACTTTTATGGAAGAAATTTTATGAAAGCACTTTTACAAAAGTACTTTTATAAAAGCACTTCTATGGAAGTGATTTTATAAAAGTACTTTTATAAATCAAAAGCACTTATACGAAAGTACTTTTGTAAAAGTACTTTTACGAAAACACTTTTACTAAGTACTTTCATGAAAGTGCTTTTTTAATGAAAGCACTTTTACGAAAGTGATTTTTCAATGCCAAAGAGTATATTTTGTAATTTTTAGATTTTCTTCATTTTAATATTTTTTTTGTAATTTTTTATATGTTCTGTTTTTTATATAATTTTTGATATTTCATTCAGTTTGGAGGATTAGATTGGATTTGATTTATATTGGATTTGGACTGCATTACGTACAGTCCATTTGTAAGTGGACTCACATTGGACTGGATCGGTTGGACCAAATCCAGTTCAATTGACACCTCTACCTGCCTCAATGATTAGCCCTAACTCATCTTGCAAGATCCTTCCTCTTAACCTTTTATCAAAGTAAATGCTGAAAAAGCAAACGTTGCTGCTAGGTGAAAGGTGTAAGTCTGGGTTGGCCCATGTTAACAGTTTACACTGTTTTGGATTTAGGCTTCAGGTTGAATTCATTAAATTTTTGACAAAACCCCAACGTTAATCCGCAAAGGTTGCACTAGATTAGGGTTAGGGATTGTTATGAGGAACCATCAAAATAGTTAACTGAATCTCGAGCTTGGCGGGTGAGTTGGGTTTATCTCACATTGCGTGGAAAGAGATTGTTGATAGGAATTTTGAACCGGGGATTCATGGAAAAAAAAAATAAAAAAGCCCATCGGATATATTTTTTTCAAGAGTAAGCCCTCGTTTGGTTTACAGGAACAGGGGTTCGGAGTTGGAGTTGGAATGGGCTATTCTGATTCCAACTGTTTGGTTGGATGGAATTGAAATCCCATTCCCATTCCTGCTGGAATGGCATTCTCCCATTTGAGGGAATAGCCATTCCCTGCCCCTCTCTTGGGAATGAAATCCTATTCCTGTTGAGTCCAATTCCTATTTCCATTCATGTCTGAACCAAACAGACTATCGGAATAGACTATTCTGGTTCCGATTCCCACTGCAAACCAAACACGGACCCTAAGGTAAAAATTTTATTACTAAAAATAAAAGGTGTACAAGAAGTACATGATAGACAGAATACAAGCTAAGCCAGCCAACTTCCCCGCCGGCCAACAAAACTAAAGTGAAGGAAGACCACCAAACTTCCTTCCGAACAGCTGGAACAAAACCACCCTACAAACTGCTTACAACAGCTAAGGTCGTGTTTGGTTCACTGCTTTGGGCCTTCAAATATAGTGGGTGGAGTTATGGGTGTCAATGACCGGGTTTGGGTTGGACTCTGTCCAAATCAAAATCTATTTAGACAGATTGGATGGACCAATAAGACATTAAATTTGGATGGACCAATATGACATATTGGATTGGACCTGGTCCGTATATTGGATTGAGCCAATATCTGGTCCATTGATGAAAGATAAGAACATAGGTGTCAATGGACCAGGTTTGAATTGAAACTAATCTAAATTAATAGGAATTTGAACAAATATGGATAGTCCCTGAACCGTTCCAAAATAGTTCAAAATAATCATTGGACTGGATTGGACCAAGTCCATTTATAATGGATTCATATTAGACTGGATCGGATTAGACCAAATCCAGTCCAATTGACACCCTTAGGTGGAGTTATGTACTAATTTAAGTAGTCCAATAGGCAAGTATTCATTTTGTTGATTGCAATCCAAAATGCCTAGCAATTTGTTAGTCTGAATTTTAGGGTGAATAAAAGAGTAAGTTCAATCCCCTTTTCACAGCTAGACTCTTACAACATATTCATTTCCCATAAATCCCTACAATTAACATTATGTTCGCAATACTACTCTTTATGTAATACCATGTTTCTACTACCACTCTTGATATTTCTAATTTATATCTTACAAGAGTCCCCTTAATGTTAGCGGTAATTGGAATAGTGTATGCTACTATTCATGGTTTTTAAAACTGACTTGAAGATCGAACTGGTCAGGGTCCGGTTACCGGGTCGAACGGTCCGACTGTTCGGTTGTTCATTCTGACAAAAAAAAAGAAAATGGTCAAAACCGTTCGAATGGTTAACCGCCCGGGTCAGCGATTTGCTGACCAAAATCAATGATTTTTTTGAGAAATCTCAGTTTTGGAGAAAAATGAAACCAATCATCTGACTGGTTTCTGGTTTTTTCGTCCGACCGTCCAGTCTGGTCCGTTTTTGAAAACCATGCTATTATTAACGAAGTATGACTGCTTACAAAAATTGGTTTGAAACTCCTCGAGTTGGACTCACTTTGGACTCAACTACTTATCTAGAAATACCTATCTCAAAATAACTTTTGAACAGCTCCATCATACTAAAGATTCTCTCATTGATTTGGAAAGGTGTTCTAGATTGTAGAAAATATCTTTAACATGGGCCATGCTGTATTATTGGTGATAGGGTCCTTCCAAGTTTTGAACCTCATAATACAATAGACACACTTCCAAGGTTTATCATGGTGGGTTTCATTGATGTTTAACTAAAGACAATGGACTGTACCTAAACTAAGAGGTTTCTTTGATCCAATTATAGGGAAAATATATAATGCAGGAAAGATATCATACTGCAAAGGCTTTTACCAATCACAACCCCCATAGTTTTGGTGAAACCCCATTTAATTGGTTCAACTTTTAATGCCGATTGATTGGTGTAAGTCTTTCTGGCATCATAGTTGAACCCCATTTGCAATTAATGTAATTCTCAATATCTATTTCACTCAACTTGATCTATATATTCTGGATTTTTTTCTTGTGCTTAAGAAAAAAGTCTAGACAAATTTTGGGGTAGCCTGTTCCCAATAGTCTAGACAAATTTTATTTTCCGTTTTGTGTTGGTATCATATTGCTTTACTAGCCAATTAGCTGCTTGGTTGCTTCTCTATAGATATGTTTGTAGTTGATATGAAGACCCTCTTTGCATACTATTCTTAGGCATTCTTATTTAAGGATTTCTATATTCCAAGGAAGTTGAACTTTTTGTTAAAAACTTAGGTCCTGTTTGGAAAATTTCCCACCTGTTCATGTTCTTTTATAAATTCTTTTTCTAGAACAAGAATTTTATTTCTTACTCTTTATGAATAATAGGTACGTTTGGCAAATTGTTCTTCAAGAACAAGTTTTTGTTTTACAAGAACAGACTTAGTGATGAGCTACTTGGTGGTGAACTGCCTACTGGCGAACTGCTTGGTGGAGAACTACCTGGGGGCGAACTCCTGGTGGCGAACTGCTTGGTGGCGAACTGCCTGGTAGCGAACTGCCTGGTGGCGAACTGCCTGGTGGCGAACTGCCTGGTGGTGAACTGCCTGGTGGTGAACTGCCTGGTGGCGAACTGCCTGGTGGCAAACTGCGTGGCGGAGAGCTACCTGGTGGAAACTCCCTACTAGGCGGCCAGTGACTTAGAGAATGGTGGAGCTCCCTGGTGCAGTGCAATTTGACTGCCCTCAGCATGAGGTGGTCTTCTTTCCTTTGTAGGTAGTGGGAGCTGAGGGACCTGCGAGAACTCCATCTTTTCCTCCTCTTTGTAGGTGGCGGGAGCTGAGGGACCTGCGAGAACTCCATCTTTTCCACCTCTTTGTAGGCAGCGGGAGCTAAGGGACCTACGAGAACTGAATCAGAGGTCTTGGGGGTATTTTCTCGGTGGGGGCTCTCCGACGCTTAAGTTAGCACTCTTATTGTAGAGAGCTTTGAAGATAATATGAGAGAGCTAGAGAGCAGGGGTTACTTCCCTTTTTTCATCCTCCTCCCCTTTGGGGGTGAGGTCTTTATATACCGGAGTCCTCGCGGGTTAGGTGGGTGAAAAGCCTCCAAACGGTAAGACTCGTCACATCCTATCAGAACCGGGGTACGGTGGTGAACTCCTCGAGGTCGTCAGGCTGGCGCTTGTGTCAGGCGGCCAAGTCGGTGCTTGGGTCAGGTTGTCAGGGCGGCGTCTGCGTCAGTTGGCGGGTCGGTGTCTGGGCCAGGTCGTCAGGTTGGTGCCTGTGTCAGTCGGCGGGTCAGTGTCTAGGCCAGGTAATCAGGCAGGAGATCTTCCTGCGAAACGCCAAACTACTCTTGTACCGAACTTCTCTACAAGTGGCGAGCTGCCTATAGCGAGCTGTCTGGGGGCAAACTACCTGGGGGCGAACTCCCTGTGGTGAGTTGCCTATGGCGAGCTGCCTGTGGCGATCTCTGTCGAACTGTTTTTGGCGAGCTCTGTCAAGCTGCTTGGCTCTTTGGTGAACTCCTTGGTGAGCTACCGAGCTCGTGGGCTATGTATGCCGCCGAGTTTATCGATGGGCGTCTTATGGGCGGCTTGGCCAGATCATGTGCTAGGCTGGTCCAGGTCGGCCAGGTCGCGCAGGCCGTGCGCAGGTCGTGTAGGCCATGCGTCAGGCTGCGCGCAGGTCGCGCAGGCCGCGCGTTAGGCCACGCACAGGTCGCGCTAGGCCGGCCAAACTGGTGCTCGGGTGGGTCACCAACTTCGTAAGTTTATCGGCTAGGCATTTGCCTAGTTGTCACGAGGTGCCACGTGTCACAATTCCACTTGAGGGCCAAATCTGCCCTCATCAATAGCCCCCCACTCTCGAGCTGATAGTAACTCAGCGAAGGGAGTATATTTCTTTTGGCCCGTAAGTCGATGAGCTAGTAAGTGCTGATCCAATTACTAGTGTGGCCCGTAGGCTTTGGTAGCGACTCGTAGTCTACTCTTCTTTGACTTTTGCCCGTGCCAGAGAGGCGACCGGGTCTTAAGTAGTAATGTGGCCCGAAGGCTTTGGGAGTGACCAGTGGTCTACTCTTTTCTAACTTTGCCCATGCCGGAGAGGCGACCGGGTCTTAAGTAGTAATGTGACCCGTAGGCTTTGGGAGTGACTAGTGGTCTACTCTTCTTTGACTTTTGCCCGTGCCGGAGAGGCGATCGGGTCTTAAGTAGTAATGTGGCCCGTCGGCTTTGGGAGTGACTAGTGGTCTACTCTTCTTTGACTTTTGCCTGTGCCGGAGAGGCGACCGGGTCTTAAGTAGTAATGTGGCCCGTAGGCTTTGGGAGTGACTAGTGGTCTACTCTTTTCTGACTTTGCCCATGCCGGAGAGGCGACCGGGTTTTAAGTAGTAATGTAGCCTGTAGGCTTTGGGAGTGACTAGTGGTCTACTCTTTTCTGATTTTGCCCGTGCTGGAGAGGCGACCGGGTCTTAAGTAGTAATGTGGCCCGTAGGCTTGGCCTGTGAGGTGCCGAGCTATGATGGTGCTGCATCAGCTTCGTAATGCCGGTCACCTACTCCTACAAGAAGCTACTAGGAGCTCGACCTTCGGGGGCAGCACTACTAACTTTAGGTTGCCAGCTCACATGGGAGCCTTGGAAGGCTCGACCGGTGAGGGCGCCTATGTAGTCAGTTGGTTGCCAACTCCCACGGAAGCCATGAAGAGCTCATCTTTGTAGGGGGGACCTTGCGGAGAGGACTGATGTGGCATTATCTGAATTGAAAGTAAGGTTGGTAGAGCTACTTAGTCCGTTAGCTCCCTGCATAGTTTTTGAGTTCATAAAAAATGTAAACTATAAAGCGATAGCTTCAATTTATAAAAAGTGAGGACTTAGTTTTGGTAAGATGAGAACTTAACTTTTGTAGGGTGAGAACTTAGTTTTTTGTAGCGTGTTCCCACAGACGGTGCCAATTGATGTAGCTGTTTTCGGCCATGTACCAATGTTTTGTGATGTAAAATTTTTTGGCTAAGTACCTCGTCATTTGACCCGGTGGTGGCGTGCCTTAGTGATGAGCTACTTGGTGGTGAACTACCTACTGGCGAACTGCTTGGTGGAGAACTGCCTGGGGGCGAACTTCCTGGTGGCGAACTGCCCGGTGGTGAACTGCCTGGTGGCGAAATGCCTGGTGGTGAACTGCCTGGTGGCGAACTGCCTGGTGGCGAACTGCCTAGTGGTGAACTGCTCGGTGGCGAACTGCCTGGTGGCGAATTGCCCGGTGGCGAACTGCCTAGCGGAGAGCTACCTAGTGGCGAACTCTCTACTAGGCGGTCGGTGACTTAGAGAATGGTGGAGCTCCTTGGTGCGGCGCAATCCGACTGCCCTCAACCTGAGGTGGTCTTCTTTCCTTTGTAGGCAGTGGGAGCTGAGGGACCTGCGAGAACTCCATCTTTTCCTCCTCTTTGTAGGTGGCGGGAGCTGAGGGAGCTGTGAGAACTCCATCTTTTCCTCCTCTTTGTAGGCAGTGGGAGCTAAGGGACCTGCGAGAACTGAATCAGAGGTCCTGGGGGTATTTTCCCGGTGGGGGCTCTCCGACACTTAAGTTAGCACTCTGATTGTAGAGAGCTTTGAAGATAATATAAGAGAGCTAGAGAGCAGGGGTTACTTCCTTTTTTTCATCCTCCTCCCCTTTGGGGGTGAGGTCTTTATATACCGGAGTCCTCGCGGGTTAGGTGGGTGACAAGCCTCCAAATGGTAAGACTCATCACATCCTATCAGAACCGGGGTACGATGGTGAACTCCTCGAGGTCGTCAGGCTGGCGCTTGTGTCAGGGGGCCAGGTCGGTGCCTGGGCCAGGTTGTCAGGGCGGTGCCTGCGTTAGTTGGCGGGTCGGTGTCTGGGCCAGGTCGTCAGGTTGGCGCCTGTGTTAGTCGGCGGGTCAGTGTCTAGGCCAAGTCGTCAGGCAGGAGATCTTCCTGCGATA
Source organism: Nelumbo lutea (assembly GCF_056320005.1). NCBI lineage: Eukaryota > Viridiplantae > Streptophyta > Magnoliopsida > Proteales > Nelumbonaceae > Nelumbo > Nelumbo lutea. The sequence continues at coordinate 27,120,728 of NC_142690.1, read as the reverse complement.
CGCTAAACTACTCCTGTACCGAACTTCTCTACAAGTGGCAAGCTGCCTATAGCGAGCTGTCTGGGGCGAACTGCCTAGGGGCGAACTTCCTTGGGGCGAACTCCCTATGGCGAGCTACCTATGGCGAGCTGCCTGTGGCAAGCTCTGCCGAACTGTTTGTGGCGTGCTCTGCCGAGATGCCTGGCTCTTTGGCAAGCTCCCTAGTGAGCTACCGAGCTCGTGGGCTATGTATGCCACCGAGTTTATCGGTGGGCGTCTTATGGGCGGCTTGGCCGGATCATGTGCTAGGCTGGTCCAGGTCGGCCAGGTCGCGCAAGCTGCGCGCAGGTCGCGCAGGTCGTGCCAGGCCGGCAGATTGGTGCCCGGGTGGGTCACCAACTTTGTAAGTTTGTTGGTTGGGTGTTTGCCTAGTTGTCACGAGGTGCCACATGTCACAATTCCACTGGAGGGCCAAATCTGCTCTCATCAATATTCAACATATAATAAAAGACATAACAAAACACAACGATGGGATTAGAGAAGAAGCCCCACCCATTCAGCATAACATATAACCATCGATGGGATTAGAGAAGAAACCACACCCGTTCGGCATAACATATGACCATCGATAGGATAAGAGAAGAAACCACACCCGTTCAGCGTAACATATAACAAATGCAAACAAAATAATATTAGAAAAACGATTTTAGATCGCATTAGTTAGAGATTGTTTAAAACTCATCTTTGTTGTGGGAACAAAAAAGAATTTATGTGAATCTAGCTGGAGAAAAGGTGAGTTTAAAACAGAGCACACAATACAAAACTAGGTATAGTGACGTGACGACATACCGATTGACGTGTTCCTGGCCGGAAATGTCGGTGGTGCTTTCTACCCTTCGCTTACCATCCAGTTGGAGCCAAAGGAGTTCCTCCTTCCTCTGATATTTGCAACGGCAAGTTGGATGAGTTTACTGTCGAACGAAAATGTTTGGTAGGGCTTCTTTCTAGTATTTAGTGTGAAATACCCAAAATACCCCTTCTCTCACATGGGAGTCATTAACATATATTCGTTAATAGGGGTTAACGTCGTGGGAACCGCACGTTCCTTGGGAACGTGTTCTTTGGGAGAGTTGATTTTTCACTCCCAAAGAATACGTCCTTTGGGTGTTGTTCTCATGCGAGAACACCTTGTTTTTTTTTTTTTTTTTGTATTTCTTGTACCAAATGTTTTCTGCTCCGTGAGAACACTAGGAACGTGTAGATTATTGAGCTACTTCTCTTAGCCATTTCATGAGCTTCCAATAAGGCAGCCAAAGCTTAAATTACATTAATGGTTGTCTTGAAAACAAGGTTCAAAGTATCGATACACCCAATACGCATGAACATGTGTATATCAGGTACTTTGGTACTATAAAAAACATTTTTTTTATGGTTTTTGTATTTTGAAGAGGGGTCAATTTAAATGTTATTTAACATTTAAAACTGACTGTTTTGAAAAATAACTTCAAAATAGCATATCACCACTTGGTGATACAATACAATACGGGACATATCTCATAGATACTTTGAACCTTGCTTGCAAATAACTTTTTAGTATCTATTATTTGTCCTTCCCTATTCCTCCAAATACACCCAAGTTGATCTATGATGGGGAAATTATCTATCTTGGGTAGGGGTTAGCAAATGGGTAGGTTCTACCTGGACTCAAATGGAATCGACCTTGAATCGGCCTTGAACCAATCCTACCCAATCTGTTATAGGGGCAGGTTTTGGTTTTAAATTCTTGAAACCGGTCCCCACCTAGGTTGGTTCTAGAGTCTAGGGGTTTATCCTACCTGAACTGGCCTTAGTTGGCATTGGTGGATCCAAACTTACCTTGAAATAAACTCCAAAATACTTTTTGGGATGTGAAGATCTGAACCCGAGCACTCATGGTTACAAAGGACATGGTCTCACTTGACTATTGAGTTATTCAAGTGATTTGATCATTTATTTTCATTTTAATATTTGAATCTGTACAATAAGTAATGTAAAAGGTAATATTTACAAAATTTAAATTTAAATTATAAGTTTTGAATAATGATAATCTACATATTAAGTTACTCAATTTAATCAATAAAGATAATATAAGTTTTAAACTATATATTATATTTATTGAAAATCAAGTTTTAAAAAACATGATTCTTTTCTTTTCTTTTTTTTTTAAAGGGAGAGAGTAAAGAAAAAATAGGTTCCATGGGTACACCTTGGAACCAACTCCGGAACCATCAAGGTTAAAACCAACCTTCACAGGATAGGTTCTGATTCCAAAAACATAGATCTGACCCTATAGGATAGGTTTCAAGTTCTGTCATGAAACCAAACCAAACTAAGCCCTGCTCACACCTAATCTTGGGTATTGACCAAACACGAAACATGGATGATTTATCAATTAATCTCTACTGAAACTCCCAACTTACTCAAAACATGGATTCAACTCATAACTTGCCTCTATGGAGCTATCACAAAGATCCAACATTAAATCATATATGATATAACATTTATTTGGTGATGTTTATCCAATGCTTTACCTTGATGTCATTTTTGCAAAACTACTAATTTCAAAGGATGCATCTTATCCCATATGCAATCTTAAGAAGTAAGAACACTTCTCCTATTGTAAATTCTCTCTTTCCAAATTTGGTTAGTCTCTAGATTGATTTATTCATGGATGAATACACTAATTCATACATTTATTTTGCAAGGTACAGATATAATCGATTCATACTTACAAAAAACATTGATAATTTATTCAATAATAATGACACATTTGTTCACATTTCTAATTAAGTTTTATATAAATTGTGTTTATTCTATCTCTAGATTGATTTATTCATGGATCAATGTACACTAATTCATACATTTTTTTTTTTTGCAAGCAAGGTATAGATATAATTGATTCATACTTATAGAAAACATTGATAATTCATGGATCAATAGACTAATTCAAACATTTTTTTAGCAAGCTAGGTATAGATATTAATTGCTTCATACTTATAAAAAACATTGACAATTTAATCAATAATAGTGACACTTTTGGCTACATTTCTATTTAAGTTGTATACAAATTCTGTTTCTTCTGTTACCTCTTTGGATCTCTCAGATATTTCATAAAATGGGCTTTCTAGAGACCCCCAATGACCAATCCTTGCATGAATTTACTTTACAAATTGTTTCCTACATGCACATGTGCATGTGTATACACAAATTTACTTGAACAGCCCTAACTACCCACATGTATATTTAATTCTATAATGCTAACTCTCAGTAATAGAATATTAGAATATTTAATCCCCTTGCTTGATTAATTTTGTTATACTACTCTAAGAAGTTGTTCATCACTCTGATAAGGATAAGCTTTTGACTTGTCTTTATACAACATCTAATGGGAAAAAAAAGTCTCTTGATCAAGTGTTAATCAACTCATCAAAGTCATTCTATGGGGGGCTTTGGAAGCTTGAATCCAGATTCTCAACCATAATATCCTTTTATTAGCACATTGGTTGGAATGTTGATTACAGATTAATTATGGGATATCCTAATCCCCTCTCTCACTTGTCTACTATATTTCTCTATCTTTTTCAATATCTTTCCCTTAAAAATGAAGAAGAATTGGTCTCACTGTGATCCTTGCATTAGTCATCCAGGTTGCTAGAAGCCTAGAACCTTGTTTTTCTAATCCTACAGCGTGCTTATTAATTTTTAGGTGATTACTTAGACACCCCCAGTGGTTTCTTGTATTTACTAGAACCTATTCTATAGTTTGGAACAACTTTACTTATCACTGCTTTTCCCTATATGGGGAAAATCTATGGTGCGGCAAATCATAGGGAGTGTTTTAGTAATATGCAAACCATTAGGTAGGTTTTAATAAATCCGTGAAACTATAGGGGGTATCTAAGACCCTTAATTTTAATATGAGATATTTTAATTGCATCAATTAGGTTATCTGAAAACCAAATTTCCAGAATATTCTTTGAATATACCTAAATATTCTTATTAATTTTGTTAGGATTTTGCAAAAATGAATGTAACCAAAATATGACTACTCATGAAAAAATGTTGCTGAAATACTAAAAAAAATGAAGAAAAAGTGTTATTTAAGGCTGTGTTTGGTTTGATAGAAAATATGAGAGAAACACAAAGCAGAGGCAAAGTTACTTGAAAAAAATTGTGAAATTTCTTAAGAACTTTACCTCAACCTTTTGTGTCTCTCTTATTTTATTTATTTTGTCAAGCCAAACATACCCTAAAAGGAACTAAGGGTGTTTAATACAAGGTTGACCTCTAAGAATGTTTCAAATATAATAGTTTCCAATGAAAGCTTGTATCAACTCAAGCGTGCAATAAGCACTTAATTAATCCAACTTGTTCATTCCTTGAAGTGCTAGTTTTACCTTCAAGTGTTGTCATTAACAAACCTTGATTCCATTTAAAATCCAACCAAATATCCGGATCCGGATATTCGATCCGACAACAAAGAAGGTCTGAATTACCGAGAACGATTCTGGTATTTGCATGCCATTAGACCTGTTCATGGGCCGGGTGGCCCGACAGGCTGGCTCGGCCCCCGGACAGGCTTGAACAGGTACAAAGGCCAGTGGGCTTAACCTCGGACTAAAAAGTCCGGCCTGCAATAAATTCGAGTTGAGCTCGGGATTTGTCAAAATAGCCCAGCCCAACCCGACCTATAACTAAACCTAAAAACCCTAGTTGAATACCCCTCTTTTTTTCACCTCTTTCCTTTCTTTTTCCAACCGAATTCTTATTCTCCACATCCTCTTTCCCTTTTTTATATTCATTTTTTAATATAAATAAATTTTGAATTTATATTTTTTAATGTAAATAAATTCTGATTTATATTGATTATTGAATAGGGAAAATTTCAATTTTTTTTTATTAGGTCGGGTTTCGGGCTCGGGCTCGGGCCTAACATATTTCTGTTAATGAAGAATAAAAACCCGGCCCGAGCCCGGCCCATGAATAGGTCTACATGCCATGCAAGTCGGATGGATTGGGCTAGATTTATGGTGAATTCAAGCCCAATCCTAAGATTTGGGTAAATATTGAGCCCGAGGTCCGATTCTCTCAATCTAAGCTTAGCCCGTACTATAATTTGATGCATTCAAGTTGGGTTTGGGTCCAGGTTAGGCTTAGGTTGGTTAATCAATCTATTCTAAAATTACACATGTATGTATGCATGTATGTGTATGAATGTGTATAGTTAGACCTAGGGGTGGCCACGAGCCGAACTCTTCACGAGCTACTCAAGCTCGGATATATATGTAGATAGAGAGAGAGAGAATAAAATATATAATAAAAATATTATAACTATAATTATTGTAATTCTTATTTTTTTAAAATATTAAATAAAAAATATTTTTATATATAATTTTTTCTCAAATCGAACTCGAGCCGAGTTCGAGTTCAAGGTTCTAATTCGAACTGAACTCGAGCTTGAGCTCGAGCCCTGTAATACATTGGCAAACTGAGCTCGAGCCTCATACTATTTGATTCGGCTCGGGTTGGGATAAAATTGGAATAGGTGTGGGCTGAGTTTGGACTACCTAAGGGCTAGGCATGAAACCCAGCCTGAAAAATAAAAAGCTCAAAATCTTAGGCCTAAACCCTAAAATCCAAACCCAATTCATAAAAAATTTCGGACTGGATCGGTCCGAGTTCAGGTTCGGCCCGCCCAAGTTTCACCCAGTTGGATTTAACTTGTTGGACTGCCGGACGGGGTCGTGGGTCCTCTCTGACATCAAGCCCGACAAGCTCCGCTCCCGATGCCGAGGCGCTCAAATCATACCAATATATATGCCTTATGGCCCTTATCCATTCAGAGCCTTATCTATTCTTCTTCTTAACCAACACGCATTATTGTTTTCTTGTTAAACAAAGCGTGATTCTCCTCGGAGACTTTACAATTGACATAGACCCATCAGATTGGAACAGGGCGAAGCCAAACTTACCACGTGGCAAACTATCACATGCAGAGGGTGGGACCCACGGAAACTCAGTTTGGACGGTGCAGAGAAGTTTTTACTGTGTACTAAGATGGGTAAATTATAGTTATCTTGATCGTCTATACTTATTTGTGTGGGACCCACATAAGGCATGGCCCTGATCATATTCTACACGTGGCTCGTAATGAGATCTCCAGGGAACAATGTCACAATGACGATAGGTACGCGATGGGAATGCTCTGCCTGCCTTTGCGAATTGCGAGTTTGCGACTCATGCCGTCTTGGTCCCTCCCCTTTAAAGAGTTAGATCTGAGATAATTCATCTGGTGGACCCTATCCATTTGAAGATCTTAATACTGCGAGATTCCAATCTAACAGTTGTAACATGGGATGTACGCAGGTCGTTTATCTATTGTTGCTATATAAGTGAGTGAGTGGTGATGACTGGTGACTCATCCCATCACCAGACACCAGTTCCCACCACCTTCATCCCTCTTTGCGCTGTCTGCTCGAAACTTGGAAGGAGAGAGAGAGAGAGAGAGAGAGAGTGAGAGGGAAAAAAACTCTGTAAATTTCTCTTATCTTTGTTTGATTCTTCTGGGTATGCCTGGCAGAACCAGTAGAAGGCTAATGGTTTGGGGCTTACCCAGTGTATCGGGGGTTTTCGGGGTCTCGGCCATGGACGATGGTTTCGATGACATCTTGTTGAACCACATTTCCTTTGCTACTTCTTCGTCACATCCATCTGTGTACTTGATTGAAGCAACTGGTTCTGCGAAGCTTAAGATCGTTACTTTCAACAAGGCCTCTCCCGAGCCCCCTGCTGCCGTTGTCTCTGCTTCCGACAAAGAAGACGCGTGATTCTTCTTCCTTCTCTTATCTTCCTCTGTTTCTTGACTCCTTCTCCCTTTTGTTTTTCTTGATTCTTCTATTAAAGGAATTCTGCGTCATTTTCCTCTTATCATTTTGAAATCGTCATCGCCCCTGGTCTCTCACTCGGCAACGATGGCAACAATGAATGTGGTTGCTACTTGTTTAATTGTATCCTCCGACTCTTCCCGCCTTGACGGTTGTAAAGATCGCTTCTCTCTCAGGTAAAACAAAAGAAAGCAACTGAAACTCTCTTGTGGGTGTTTCTTTATTTTCTTTGTTCTTTCTCTCTGCCAATTCTTTTTGTGAGCACTTCTACTGTTTGAGTTTATGTTTCTGTATGTAAATTTCTTGTCTGTTATAGTTTTACTAGTAGAGGTCGGACAAGGTTTTTTTGTGCTACCCCCCTTTCTTCTTACGATCAGGTATGATCGTCGATGGAATGGGAAGAAGACGCACAGGAGCCTTTCCCCGCTGGCTGCTGCCGCTACCCTTTTTAGCAGTCAGAGGAGGGCTTATTCGTCCCGCTCTGATATTTACCAGGAGGTCTGTTTCAGTTCCCCCTACCCATCGTTACAAATTCCGTTCTCGCGATTCCACACTTTACCATACAATTGTAGCATTCATTCATCTTAAGACCAGAATCAGAATCTCGCTCGGTGGTCACGATGATACGATGCGCCAGTCGAGAATTCGAGAGCTAATCGGCAGATTCTTCCTCTACCTCAATTTAAAATTTTTAATCTTTCTCATCCATCATCTCTGATTCCTTTGCTTGTCTGTGTAAAACTGTTGCAGGTCCTCGAGGCCGCCAGGGAGAAATTTACCCAGGAAATCTCCTTCCAGTCCAAGGATAAAGACGTTTCTATTGCTAAGGTATACCCTACTTTCTCTCTATTAGCGTCGGCAATTCTCTGGGGACCACTTTCTCTTTGACTTATTCGTCCATTTTCACTTGCAAGTTCTGACTTATCATACACACTTGCATTTCTGCTACTGGCTTTCTTTGATTCTAAAATCTTCCTGCATTGCGAACAATTACTTGGAATTCTACTCCAAATTTTCTTTCTTATGCTCTTTTTGAGATGACTGCGAGGCTTTGATTATCAACTGAAAATTGCGATTCACTTATAAAAAATATAAAATCAATATTTTGATCAATTCCACGCAGGTTTTTTCCTGAATCTTGATTTTCTAAATCAAACTTTGAAGATATTTTGGAATTTCAAGTTTCAATTGGAGAATGTTGTTCCTGTTAAGTGTACATATTTGTCTGTACTGAAGTTCCTCCTCCATTCCTTTAGGCTTTACTGTATGTTGCTACGGAAGATGAAGCATTTATGGGTTTAAATCGAGAAAAGGATGCCAAGTCATTCATGAATGAAAGAACGGATGCCCCAGTCCCATTTGAAGCACAAGAGTGGGATTGCTTGGAAGCTGTTTCTTTAGCTGGTAGGAGCATATATGACTGCTTGGATGAGCTGGATTCTATTGCCAAAGAAGTCGAAGCAGAGTTGGTTTCAAGGGATATAGGTTGTCATTTGGTGGAAGTTTTGGAGGCTGTGAATTTAGTTCTTTTCGAATCAAGAGGCTTCAAAAGGTTTCCCGTACTTCAAGACCCGAAGTATTCTTACTTGCCTTCGGTGCTAAGCTCTGGGGGTGGCAGTGGTAAAGCATTATGCTACATGTCCTTAAATATTGCCAGCTTGTGCACTTGTTCTCCTTACCATAATTGAATTCTCTCAAGGGCATATTCCATGATTTTCTCTTGGATAATTACATCATTCCTCTTTATGTGAAATATATTATCTTTTTCCTCAAGTGAACAAGAAATTTCATCTGATGTCATAATTACTCTGTTGGCACCGCAGCAATTTTGCTCAGTGTCATCTATATTGAAGTTTGTCGAAAGCTTGGTGTGACTATTGTTGGTTCTCGAGTTGGGGAAGATTTTTTGATTTGGCCCCAAACTGGTAACCCAGAGGTGTGCTAATTTTGCAAGTTTTATCCTTATATTGTCTCTATGTTCCTGTTTATTACAGTGAAAGTGGTTTATTTGGTTGAGTTTCACATTATCCCTTCGTGACTAACATATGTACCCATTTCTGTGGTTTATACATTTCAAACCATCCCTAATTACATTAATTTTAACAGGTTAACATCTTAATATTGCCTTCTCTTTCCTGCAGGAGCTTTTCAGGGTTTCATCAGGACATAGCATGTTTGCCACGGTTAATGGAAGGTGTGTGGAGGATCCTAGATCAAAGGCTTCTGACTTGACCAGCAATTCACTTTTAGGGCTTGATATTGCAACCAATAGAGACATCATTGGGATAGCTTTGGCTAACCTGATTGTAAGTTGTATTATTGTGATTTATAAAGGCATTTTATCTCTGTCAAAGTGTGAATATCTTTTGAAGATAATACCTCATATTGTATTTTTCATTATTGCATTCAATTATTTTGTTCCATTTGCAGAGGCTTCATTGGAAACGGGCCTCAAGGATGAACCGTGGATTGATGCTGACTTCTCCACTCAGGCCTGTTTATGATAAGAATGGAAAATCAGGCAATATTGATGGTTCAAAGGTTCTTTTGTTGCGCCCTCAAGATTTGAGGTAATTATTCTTCTGTTCTTTATCTTCTATTTATATTTTCAAAGTTTATTTTGAAAGACTTCACTGAGGTAATATTTTCATAGTTAAATAAATGTATGCAAGACTGAAATAACAATAGATGGGAACATGGAATTTGGATTCTACAGGTCATTTTTGTGCCTCAAATCTGAAGGGATGCCTAAAAATATTATCTTGTGGTTATCTATTGCATAATCTTTAGGCAACTGAGCAAGCTTACCTGTCTTTCTTGTGATATCATAGGCCATCCATGGTAGATAGTTGCATCTTTGTATAGATTTTCTGAAAGTCATTGGGTCATGCTCCTTTCTCTGTGTTCTAATCAGTTCTTCCAAGGACTCACCAAATGGATGAATTATCCATGTTGCGTTGTTTCTTTTGTGGTATCTCCCTTTTCTTTTTCTATTTTATTCTTACACTGCTTGTATACATCTAGCATATATGATGAGATCTATCAATCATTATTGATACTTTTTAAGTGTCAAATAAAGTTATTGTTAATTTATGACATTTTCTATCTAAATATCTGATTATTACCTTGTGCAAAAAGCAATATCAAGCAATTAATTGTGACAACAGTTTTGCTCTTCTAATTCAAGAGCTTTGTAATTGATTCCCCTTATAAATTTGTTTTTGTGATTATTCTATTGAAGTAAATGGTACATGCATTAAAATGCTAGTATCTATAACTTCTTCCTGTCTGTCCCAAAAATGAGTGGCAGAAATGCATATGCTGAGATGGACAAGTGGAAAAACTAGAAAGGATAGGATCAGAAATGAAGTGATTTGTAGGAACTTAGGAGTAGCTCCAATAGGTGATAAAATGAGAGGAAGTATACTAAGATGGTTTAGTCATGTGCATAGAAGACCATCAACATCATCTGTAAGAAAAAGTGAATTTGTTACAAGTTGAAAGGGTTAGAAGGACAAGGGGTAGACCGAAAAGGACTAACATTAAATAGAATGGACTGGTGAAACAGGATTCATGTAGCCATAGCCATAGTGAGGCTATGGTTAAAGATTATGCAACACAGGCGTTCCTTTTCTCTGTTCCCTCTGGGCTCCTGGTTCTATCCATGCCTCTGCAAAATCTGTTCCTGATTCCACCACAACACCCCCCCTCCCCAAAGAAAAGAAAAAGTGGAAAAAAGAGAAAAGTAACTATTCTCTCAATCAAAAGAAAGAAGGATATAGGTAAGCTTTGACCAAGAGCTGGTTTGAGTTTCTACTCTTAATCATTGACCACTGAGGCACAAAGATCAATTCCATATGAGAGTCTGGGATGCTCTTCTACTTAATATGGTGTACTACCTTATGATTTGGCGATCTCCAACCAAACTTGACTGGTGAAGTTATGGCAATTCAATGATTTAAGTGCATGCCCCTGGGGGTATTTGAGGATGTGTAATGAGGAATTCCTATGTTTGCTTAATTTGAACTATATATAATTTATCTGAGTTTTGAGGACTACCGACTTGGTAAACCTGCATTATCTTATATTTGAGGGTCAGTTGGATCCTTAATGTGGCAACGTGGTTATGGAATTAATAAGCTACAAGCCTTTTTCCAGTAAGAAGGCATTCCTAATTGATGAATCTTTAGATTGAGAAGCATAACAACTGGTAGAATTTATCCTTGTTAGTCAGGGTTTAGTCAGTAGCAGATTGTGGGACAGATGCGAGTAAGTGAGGGCACCTTCTACAAACCTTTTTCCAGTAAGAAGGCATTCCTAATTGGTGAATCTTTAGATAGAGAAGCATAACAACTGGTAGAATTTATCCTTGTTAATCAGGGGTTTAGTCAGTAGCAGATTGTGGGACAGATGAGAGGAACTGAGGGCACCTTCTTACACAAGTGAATCATTGTTGGTGGAAATGTCAGTCACACAAGTCTACCTTTTTCTCCTAGTAAAATTCTGTGTTGGTGTTTGTAGAACCATAAATATGTAAGCATTTTTGAACATGAGTGCGGATGGATGGGGTGGACCTTTTTGAGTGGCTTTGTGACTAAATGGATTTTGGTAAGATGTGATGACTGTACAAATTGGCCCTAACTGCCTTATGAATGGTTCTCTAGATATTTGGATGCAACTAGATGGAGTACACTGGCTTTGGTGATGACTGCTATCGATAATAGCTTATGGTCTTATGCTGCATTTGATTAGACATGCTCCACAATAAATGCAGTAGGGCATATTAGCCATAATTGCCTCTCATGTTTGCACTCAGCATTGCAATGTAGATAATGGATTATGTGGACCATGTTCCAGGGATTTTCTGATAAATGAGTTGACAAGGGCGCACTACTCCTTCAGTAAAGTCATGTCCCCACCTGCCAAGTTTGTCTAGCCCGGAGAAAAAGAAAATAACCTACAGTCAAGTCATGTATTGGCTTTTCTTTTTTCATATAGTAATATCCTAATTTTATAATAACTTTATCCATGATGAGTTTTACCACTACTTTTTTAGATGGCTGCCTAAAATATCCATGTTAGTTAATGCTTTTACCACTAACCTACAGTCAAGTTGTGGGACGTGACATTTGTTGTCATTCCTTGAGCAAGAACAAAGGGTAAAAAAGAGGCATTTGTTTGCTATGCCATATCTGCAGGGTTGATTTTGTGTTTGAAGGAAAAGAAAATAATACTTCTATCTTCTATTCATTCAATCTGCATATAAAAATGGTGATGACATTTGTTGTAGAATTTCTAATTCTTTCTTTTTATTTATCTGTTTCCCAAAAAAAAAAATGTTTTCTTCCTTTTTATGTTCTCATGTTCTCATGTAATGTAATTTTTTTTCTTATATATTTCTATAATGCAGGTTGGCTATAATGGCATCAGAAAGATTGTTGATTCTGCAGCCACATAATTGGGCTTTGAGGAGAGACCATGGCATGCTTTTATACTACAGCAGGTGTGTACATATCTCTAGTCTTGTATTGTAACTTTTAAAATTGGTTATATTGATTTCTCTGAAGGTCTTTAATTAACTCTAATAAATTGTGGTCGATGTAGGGACTATGGAGAGGCAGTCCAAGAGCTTAGCATATGCATGGCATTTGCACCTGTAGAGGAGGCAGAAATTCTCGAGTCATTTGTTGAGAAATTGCATTTGTTGCGGCTTGAGTCATCATGGAAGTCTTTGGATCACACTAACCGATTGGCAGTTCCTTGACTTCTTGTACACCAACTTTTTTTCTTTTCCTCTTTTCTTTTGAGTTTTTGTCATAGATATGCTAGAAGAAAAAGTGGAAAAACGAAGAGCTATATCATATATGTAATGGTCTCTGTAATTTTGGTATCAGTGAGTGAGTTGAGAATCGGCAGATTAAAATATAGGTCTTTCTTTCAATTACTCTAGAGACATGTAGTACAATGTTTTCGACACTTGAACCTAGACACCTTTAGTTGAGTCAAGAGAAGATGCTTCCCACTTTCCAGAACCAGAGAAATACGAGATTGAATCAGATTGCATGATGGATGGATGGCGCATACCAATCCTTGTCCTTTTTGACCATTGACGAGAGGCGAGAGCAATTAATAAATCCTATTCCAAGACACAAGGGGAGGCGGTTGCATTACAGTGAGCGTTAAAGTCAATTTATTATGCAAGCACACTTTCCGTCTGTCTGTGTTTAGATATCCGTCCTGCTGCCTTCACGAGTGCTTGGTCAATGACTCAATGGTCCAGACTCCAGGCCTCCAGGGGGGATGTATCTCTGTATATCCAATCTAACAGCCTTAAATAAAGGTAGGCATCCAATTCTGATTTCTGATGTAGACAATAGCCTATTGATTCACATTCCCCCAGTCCCTACCTACCCTTTGCTGGCCCTATGTTTCTCAAGTCCTTCACAGTTCAGAAGATCACATCACATCCAATGCTGGACTGTCGGGTAGAGGATTGTGTACAATTACAAATATGAATCATTGGAGCATGATTCATGCTCCCTGTGGTCGATACCCAATACTTTGACTTCTTCTGGCACTTGCTAAAATTTGTTAGAATCTGCAATTTATGTATCTCAGAGCTTCCTCAATCTTTCTCTCTCTTAGATCTATATAAAACTCTATTATTCTTCAATTAATCCCAACTTCTAAACCCATACTTTGATATCAGCGAGTAGGGTTTGGTTTGGTCTACAACTACAATCGTGAAATCAGAGCCTGGACTCTGTTTCATCGTGGGATTTGATGGGTGCATGAATCCAATCCAAGCCATGGGTCAGACTGTTGGACCATTAATTTAATTCATTAAAAGAGTCTTTTAAAGCTAGTTCACATCAAAACAGGCTTTTAAAGCTCGTTCACAAGATGTCCCCAGTCAAGAATTTTTGAAACATTAGGTAGCCGATGTCAGGACAAGTCCGGATCTGCTATCCACTAGAAAATTACCCACAAGACATTAGCCGAACATCAGGAACATCTCCCATGTAGGTAGTGTAGATCCGAGCAACTACACTCATCTGGTCCAACATCGATTAGATATGGCCAGGTGGAGATGGCTTCTCAAGTCAATCTATGCTGTGGGAACAAACAAATTGAAGTTGAATTCCAAATTGTGATGTTGCAAGTTGCAAAAACAAAACAAAACCAACCGGTTTGAAAGAAAATTGATTCTTAAAACAAAAACACATAAAACATGTGCAAGGGCACGACCATGCACGTGCAAATAGAGTTTACATTGGCACCTCACAGGGCCCAATTACCGTGTATTGGGAACATCTCCCAATGACTTCCTAATGTATGCTGAGATGTGTATGTGGGCAGTCTGTGAGGCGTTGATGTGATCTCGTGCAAATAAGTTTACATTATATAATCAAGTTTAACTTTATGACCTACGGGGAAACTCAGGCAAGTATCCTTTATATAATATATAGATGTTTTCATATGTTATTTAATATAATATGCTACAAATTATATAATTTCTACACTATAAAAATTGTTTAGTTTTAAAAATAATTATTTTGATGACTTTAAGAACATGTATTGTTTTTTAAAATAAATCAGCTTGTTTTATTTTTGAAAACAAAAACATGGTTCAAAAACATATTTATTGTTTTTCTTTTTTTTTTTTTCTAATGCGGCAATTTTTACAAAAATATGAAATAAAAAGCATTTATATCCTAAAACATGACCTCTACCTATACATCACTAGCTTTCTTCACAAATCTTTCAATTTGCACGAGTTTGTTGTGTTTGTCAACTTGCATTCTTCCCCTTCAGGATTGGCTTGAACCTAATCAGGGTGAAAATAATCAAGGTAAATGTGGAATTCAGTCCACTTTCAGACTCTAACCAAGCTGTCAATTGTACTGCAACATTAAGGTTGTATTTGGTGACTTCAAATCAGCCCCCCACGATGTCTCACAGCACATCCCCGCTGTGTATTGGAAACATCTTCCGATGATATACCAAAAATAATGATGTCATCATTGGAAGATGTTCCCAATACACAGCGGGGATGTGCTGTGGGACGTTGTGGGGGGCTGATTTGATCTCGTATTTGATACCATTGCTGATTTTAACTGAAACATTTTAGGTTGATCGATATAAATTTGCATATAATTGTTATTTGAAATTATTTATGATTGAAATAGACATACCTTAAAAATGCATATGTGAAAGGCTGTTTGTAGAAACATCAAATTGGTGTTTCAACCCAAATTGTTTTAGTTTTGGTACTTTTGGTGTTCCAACCTACATTGTTCTTAGTTGAAACATCGTTCATACTTGACACACAAATGCCACTGTTTGTAGTTGAATTCTATTTGGTGAAAACTGTGTATTTTTTATCCATGTCAGCACCATATTGTTGCCACATCAAGCAAAAAAAAACATCAAATTGATGTTTCTTAAAGCACCCCTAATTTATGTTTCAAATAAAAACATTTTATGACTAGTTTAACTTAAAATACTTGTAACCAAACAGAAAATTGACCATTAAACTCAAAACACATAAATGGCACACAATGTATATTACAAAGTACAAACCTCCCTTAATTCAAGAGTGGATAATTATGTGGATGGTTTTATAATTAATAAGTCCAGTCAGTTTTCTCATTTTTCTTTTCATGGGCAAGGAATTTGCAATCAAAGATTTGGGCTCATTACATTGTTTTTTAGGTGAAGGTGATGTTTTGGGACCAATGTGCCGTGTAAATGTTGGGTTCAAAATGCTACACAACATCATAACCATTAAACTTCAAATGGTGAGGCTTTTGAAACAGCCTATATGGCATGTTTCAATATAGGCTCTATGTACAATATATAGGCCATGTTTGATACCATATTGACCATTTTCTCAGATAACATTTACATGTTAGAGATGGTAAAATGGCTCTATGTACAATTTAGCCAGATAGGTACCACTAGGTGCCAGATAGACTAAAATGTAGAAAATGTTGATACCATTGTAAGAAGCTTTATTTTAGTGTTTTTTTTTTCCAATGATATATTTCACATAATCTAAGGTATTTAAAGGTACTTGAAATGCTTCAACCACACAATAAAGGTAAGTGATGGAACTACATGTCTACATGGCATTGATGTGATGCAATAATAAAAATATTCCACCACCTTGGTTGTTAGGAGTGCAACTTGGGCGGGCCCAGCCTAAGCCCAAACAAACTCAACCCGAAATTTTACATGGACTGGGCTTGGATTTTTTGTCCTTAGGTTGGGCTTGGGCCCAAGAAGTTGGGCTTTTTTATTTTTTAGGCCAGACCTATGCCTAGCTCTTAGGTAGCCTGAATTTGGCCTGAGCCTGGCCCAACTATACACATTCATACATATATATGTATATATTTAAAATTTTCATACATATTTACATATATACATAAATATGTGATACATATTTACATATATGCATAATTTTAGAGTGGGTTCATTGAATAACCTAAATGCATCAAATTACAATGCAGGTTGGGAAGATTGGGCTCGACCTCAGGCTCGGTCTAGGCTTGGGCCTTAAGCCAAAATTTTAGGGCAAAGCCCAGGTTGACCATAAATCCTGGCCCAACCTGCCCGAATTGCACCCCTAGTGACTGTTGCTCTCCCGATTTTGAAGTAAAAAAATTAAAGAAAACTCTTTGTCATCTTGCTGACCACTAGGAGTCCAGGACTGGAAAAGCTTCCATAATTCTAACTAGTAGTTGTTACTAATGTATTGTTGTCCACTCCACTGTACATCTATTGATTTTGGTGTTTTGTTGCTTGCATCCAACTAATACAAAACCCATGAGAGCATGAACTATTGCTGGTTTTGCACCATTATTATCCATTGTTTTTGGGCCATTGGCATATGTAAGTATGTTTCCCTCTTAGAAGTTAGAACTCTCCTTCTTGGATTTATAGATTGATATTGATATTCTTACATTGTAGTGAACTCTCCTTTTTGGAAACTAAAGGGAAATGTATAAAGAAAAGAAACAAGAGTGTCAAAGCAACTTAATAAATAGCCACAAGCCATTACATTTTAGAATTTTAATTTTTTAATGCCAAAAAAGTAAAAACATAAATACATAAACACAGAGATGACAAAGAGAAGAAACTTAGGATCATTGATTTCGATATCTAGGATTATGTGGTTCAAATGAAATCTTTGGTTCATTGCTTTTTCCAGAATGAACTCAAGGAATCATTTGAACTAAGAATACTTATTAATCTCTGTTTCTTCACCAAAAATATATTAATCTCTGACATGATTCGACTTAATCTCATTTTTTAAGCTTTCTTATCTTGTAGAAGAATAATTCAGATTCCAAACCAGAATTGTTTTATATTCATCTTTCCAATTAAAAAAATGTCCAAAAACCATAGGTTCTATAACTTAGATCCTCAATGCATCTCTGATTTGAAGGAGTAGAGTTTTTACATTTTCCATATTGAGATATCTTTTACAATTGTTTGATATTAGTAATAAAATTTCTTACAGTTTAAAACAAGTAGAGATGTTGTATGTTAGATATGCTAGAATTCCTTTTATCTTATGTAGATTCCGTGGATTAATTGCTCTGTTCCTAACATAAAAACAATGAAGATCTAAAATTTTTTCAAACAAATATTGAAGATCCATGGAGACATGGAGAAATCATGGATTTGTTGGGGCGCTAGCTATCTATAATATATGCTAGCTTCCGTTTTATGTGAAATGACATTAAAGTTTTATATTTTTTGTTGCAAATTAAATTTTTGTATTTCATAGAATTGAATATGTGTTAATGCCATTTTCTTGTTCATGGTTGGTGTGCAAATATTGTTTACTATTGATGATTAAATGCGGCACTGTGGCAGTTTTTATGTAAACTTTTAATTTTAGGTTATTCTAAATATGACATCACACTATGATGAGGGAGAGAAATCGTCACATCATATCACATCATAAAACAGGGAAATCTTCACACCAAGAGATGGAAACGTTGAACCATGGTGAACATAAAACCATTCCGTCCCAAAATGAGGATTGTAATCACATACCCACTTCATTATGTCCTTTTACACAACATTCAAGTGCAACTATAGGTCATGTACCTCCTCTACCAAGCTACACCTCTAGTATACTTTTAGGTCTTACAACTATTTAGTAAAATTTGGTAATTATTGTAAGACTTATCTTAAGGCTACTATTAACCATGAGACCAAGAGTTTGCATAATCACTTATCCTATTGCTCGAAAAAAAACAATGAAGATATTGAAACTTGTTTAAAGTAACAAAAACAAATTGTGGTAGATAAGAAAAATGATAGGAATGCGCAATTTGGTAACTTTACTTTTGACCCAAAAGTATTTAGGAAGGAATTTACATATGCCATTATCTCACATGAGTATCTTCTTTCTATTGTTAACCACATTGGTTTTATGAGATTTGTTACTAGCCTTCAGGCTCTCTTTAAAATGGTTTCTTGCAATACCATCAAGAAGGATATCATTTGAATTTATGACATTGAGAAGGAAAAGTTGCAAAATATTTTATGAAAAAATGTAAGGCAAATACTAGTGACAACTAATATGTGGACTTCTAACTAGAAAAATGGTTGTATCAACATCACGACTCACTTTGTTGATGATAATTGGGTGTTGCAAAGCCGTATTTTGAGGTAACACACTTCCTATATTATTTAATATTCATGGTATACTATTTTTTTATTCTTTTCACATTCAAGCCTTATTTTCTTTATAACTGAATATGCAATTTATTTTGTTTATGTTACAAAACTTAGGTTTGTGCACATTCCTATACATCACACAATGGTGGGACTTGTTGATAAGTTAATTAATGGTGGGCTTAACATCATGGCATATAAAGACAAAATTGTCAACCATTACTATAGATAATTGCATTTCAAATGATGAGATGATTAACATAATTGTTGACTAACTATTTCGGCATTGTTTGCTTAATGGAAGTGTTGTTCACATGTGATTTTGTGCCCACACTATTAATCTAGTTGTGAAGGATGGGTTGGTAGTTATAGAAGATGCCATTGAGAAAATTCGTGATAGTGTTGCATATTAGTTAGTTACTCTATCTAGGGTTAAAATTTTTGAGGAAATAATATGTCAAATGAAATTTAGTTGTTTAAGAAGTTGATTCTTGATTGTAAAATTTGTTAAAACTCCACTTATTTGATATTTTCAATAGCCTTAGAGTATAACGATGTTTTCTCTAGATTAAAGCTTAGGGAGAGACATTACTCTTGTATGCCTTTTAAAGAAAATTGGAACATGGCTAAGAATATTTGTGAGAAATTATAGTTTTTTTATAATGTTATTGAGTTTTTTTTTTGTTCAAAATATTTTACTTCAAATATTTACTTTGTTAAAATTTATGAGGTTATGGAGGCTTTGTATAAGTGGATGGCATCTTTAAATGAAGTGATCAATTAAACGACAAGAAAAATGTTTGAAAAGTTTGACAAATATCGGAGTGTTGTACACGTTGTTACAACAATTGTAGTTATTTTGGACCCTAAGTATAAATTAAAGGTTGTGGGTTTCTAATTCCCTCAATTATGGTAATTTTGCAACACAAGAGATTAAAAATGTTAGACATATTATGGCTTGATTCAAGAGTATCAATCTAAAGCTAATGAGGCGCATGCTATCCATCCACTTGATGGATCAACTTTGAATTTGAAAAGAAGGGAGTTGGATGGTGATGAGGAGGAAGAGTGATAATCCTATATCTGTACATATTTTCATACCTCTAACTTGATGATTTTGGGTAATAATGTTTTTGGAATTAGCATGGTATTGCTCTAATTATCATGAAATTGTCTTGCAAGATAATTTGGAGCTTAATTGTGCAATTTTAAGGAGGTGTTTGATTTAATTGATCAAGATAATCATAGAGGAAGGACCATGCAACAATGATACTCCATGATGTAGCCATGAAGGAGAGAATTCATTGAAATCGGATCTGGTATGTATGCACAAAATCGGGAAATTTTCTGTTTTGTTATAGTTCTCGTATTTTGGGCATAACTTTCTTCCTACAACTCGGATTAAGGTGATTAAAACGGATAATTAAAGATAAGAGATAGGGCTAAAACTCATGTGTTTATCACTCAACCTAATTCCGCCTCCAACAAAGTGCAATTCAAGCTTCAAGTTTCGGGTCTAGCAGTTGGCAGTGCAGAAGAGATAGAAATTCAATTGAGATAAAGACTAAGAGACATTATTTGTGTTGAATTAGGAGTTTACATTGATAAGCAATTGAGGGGAGGCTTCACTATAAAAATAACCATAGAATCAAGGCAAAGGGGCACATCATTAGAGAGAATTCAGTAGAGAAGAGAAGATAAAGCAGTCTCAGCACATCAAAAGAGAAGATGAAGCAATTTCAGCACGCCAAAGAGGAGAGGAAGAATCCAAATTCAAGAGGGACAAAGGCTTAGTTGATGCACTTGTCTTCTACTTTCAAAGGCTAAATTTTTTTTTTGTTATTCTATTCATTCTTTGATGTATTCTTTTTGTATTTCTCCTTTAATTTTCTTGAGTATGTTGAATTTAATGATGTTTAGTTAAAATCTCGTAGCTAGGGTTTAGATGGATTTTGATCTTAAGATCATATAGTTATTTGTTTAATTCAATTCAAGACCTTTATTATTTGTATGTAAAATTTTTATTGCTATGCTTAATGCTTTAAAATAATTGGTCAATCTTTTAATGATTTGATGATTCATGCATGACTGACCAAATGATTGTTATGAATTAGATCCCTAGGCAATAAAAATCGCATGATAGACTATGATATCGAAAGATGATTAGTTCATGTGTGGGAATCAATGAAGCTCAGTGAGTCAAATCTCCTTTTACGATTAGAGGTTTCCAAAGAAATTAATGCTTATTTTTTCCTTTTGACAACTACTTAGAAATTTGATGGTAGAATTGGATTAATAAAGGATTAATATGATTTGAGAAAGCTTATTAATTAATTTAGGGAAATCCACCATCACATGCAAATAACTTTAATATACCTTAGGGTAATTTCGGTCTTGAGTTGGATTAAATAGGTAATTATGTAACCTTGATTCAATGAAATCTAAACCCTAGCTGCATTCATCAATCAATTTAGTTTTTATTAAGTTCTTGGATTTGCATGAATTCTTTTAGTTTTTATTTAATTGATTCACGAGTTCAACTTAGGTTAGTTTAAAATTGATTTGGTACTATGATCTAGTCTCTGTGTGATCGACACTTTTTTCATCATTATACACACATTTAATTAAGGTACACTTGCTTGAACTAACTATGCATAAATGACACAACAAAGAGGAATGAGGCATAGCAAGGTTGGTTCAATTTCGTAAAACTAACTCTTCCTGTATGAATGTAAAATCTGAATTAGATCATTATTTAGAGGAGCTTCTGTTGCCATGGACCAAAAAAATTGACATTGTTAATTGGTGGAAGACAAATGGAATAAAATATCTCACTTTACAAAAGATTTCTCGAGACTTCCTAGCTATCTTAGTTTTTATGGTGGTATTTGAATCAACTTTTAGTATTCATAGGAGGGTAGTTTGTTTATATCAAAGTAGGCTTCACCCAGATACTTTGGAGGCTTTGATGTGCTCACAAAATTGATTATGGAGTGAAATGGAAGGTAACAATTATATCTTATTCTTATTCTTAAAAGAAAATATATGCAATAATATAAAACATTTAACTTTTTTTTTTCTTTCTTATTATAAAATATCTATATATGTAGGCTCTTCTTCAGTAGTTGATTCAATGTACATATCTTCAATTGAGGATGATATTCCAATGAAGGATTAGGAAGCAACAAGAGTTATTGAAAGAAAATTTTCATTCTTTTATATGGAAGGGTTCTATGTAATGTTAGTTCTTGTTGAATGTTGTTGGTTGATAATGAATATTGAAAAACTTTTGTTTATATACTTAATATTAAACTTAAAGAAAAGTTTAAATTGATCATATGATAATCAGGTGGGGTGAATCGAGATGGGTTTAACGAGTTTGGGACAGGAGGGGCTTAGGAAATTGAGAAGAAAAGTTAGATGGGTTTGAGATCAAGGGTACATAGGCGGATTTGAGAATGAGTAGGAAAATTTGCATGGGTACCTTACCTGTTGCCATTCCTATAAATGATAGCATTAAATTGTGTAGTAATTTGAGCCTAAAAAAACTTAAAAATTGGAAAACACCTTTGAGTTCTTACAAAGAAAATAAACCTAAGCATAACAAGTTGAGTCATCAATAAAACTCACAAAGTATTTAAAATCCAATCGCGAGAGAATTGAAGATGACCAAACATTAATGTGTATTAATTGAAAAGGCACATAAGCATGTTTAGAAGTAGGAAAGGGCAAAATATGATTCTTACTAAAGCAAAGCATTTGATGAGGGTGAACAAACAAAAGCAAACAAGTAATCCAGTTTCTTGGTAAAGGTTGACCAATGCACTAATATCATAAGTTCCAAACATTATTGCAGTTAGTGAAATCAAACTAGAATAAGTAGAAAATAAACATGTGTTGGAATAGAATGAAGCCTATTTATTTTCAAATTCTAGACCAAATAATTATCCCATCTTTAATAAGTTGACTAATAGAAATTAAGTTTGTAATTAGGTTAGGAACAAACGAGGTTTTGGGAAGATTGAAACATGATGATTTGGAAGTGGCAAAAAAAAAAAAAAAAGATCATCACAATAGAGGATATCAAAATTATCACCATTATTAGTAACAATATGGCTTATCCAAAGGACAAGGTTTAGGGATTAACCATAGAAGGCCCACCAGAGTCTATAATCCAAAGATGAGTAAGAGAAAAACAAAAATAGGAAGACTCACCAGACATGTCAATAGTAGAAAATGTAGGAGAGATAGTAGACAAAATCATTTCCTGTCATAACACCTGAATTATTACCTTTGGTAGCATAGTTTTCAAGGCGACGCCTATCACTTTTGTCATAACACCTGAAGTATTTGCTTGGATCGTGTAGGAGACTATTGCTTGTCCAAAAAAAATCTGAAACAACCATGCCAAAATGGTTCCTAATTATCACACCAAAACCTAAGGGTGTACAACCGGTCAATTCAGTTCGGTTTGGTTAGAACCGAAGACCTAACCGACTATTCAGTTTGACCATTTTCTCCAACCGAACCAAACTGAACTGATCCTATCCGAATTTGGTTTGGCTTGGTTTGGTTGGGCCCTAATTCCACATAAATGACAAACATTGATCAACAATTAATAAATAATTTATAATTAATAACTGTTATTAATTAAAAATTAAAATGGCTCCAAAACCCAATGGTTTTAATTAATTAACTATTATTAATTAAAAGCTATGCCTAAAGCCCTATGCCAATGGGGAATTGGCAAATTGGACATTTTTCAAAAATAATTAATAATTAATAAACTACTAAAGATTAGTCTAGGTTTTAATTAACAATTATTAATTAAAAGTTATTCACAAATAATTAAATCCCAATGGCAAATTGCCAAATTGGTTATTGGGAAATATAATAATTAATTAGCATAAAGTATTAAATATATCACAATAAATATTTAATATATTTCATCAAGTAAACACTAATTTGGTTTTTTGTTCAGTTCGGTTGAAAAGCCAAACTGAACCAAACCCAAAAATCAAATCGAACCGATATCCAAACTAACCAAACTGAACTTGCTTATTCGGTTTGGTTCAATTTGGCTTTTGATTTATCAACCGAATTTGAACACCCCTTACCAAAACCGGCTTTTCCCACTCCTAAAAAGCTTCCATCCACATTGATTTTCGGGTATCCCTGCTCTGGCTTTTTCCAAAAAAACCTTGTTTGCTTACTTCTTCAGCTAAGTGGGAAGAAGGCCACCAACCTTGAGGGGAAATCAGATTCCTCTTCTTCATCTTCCTACTAGCACGAACTGAGGTTGACAAAGGGTTAGGATTAATATCCTCAAATATTCTGCTGTTTCTATTTTTCTATATCATCCATAGCAGATAAACTGAGAAACAAAGGATCTCCTCTTTTCTATTACCCATATTACAATAGAAGCCATACCATGATCTAAACCATGCAACAAAGTTATTTGAAGCATAAAACATTTATGTTCTAATGTTTAAGTAGCTAGCAAACCATGCAGTTTTGGCATGGTCACAGAAAAGCAAAGCATGGAGCTTAGTCTCACCACTCATGTTACATATTGGACAAACTGGGGATTCTGCTATACCTCTCTTAGCAAGATTCCTTCACTAGTAGGGCATTCCAACAACATTTCCATAGAAAAGATTTGACTTTGGGATCAATTAGGGACCACAACTACTTCCAATGCTTTCTCTCTAGGTTGCACCCCGCATTTATATTTTGGGATTGGGCATCACATTGTGCTTCCCCTAAAGCTTTTGCAACAAAATATGTTGATTTGACCAAAAACATAGTATTACCTATTAGTCTCCAACTCAGTTTATCAGGCCAACTTTCAGCTGCTAAGGGGATATTAAGGATGTTTTGGGCAGAATTGTTAATAAAATTTTGTCTAATTAAAATTTCATTCCATCTTCTTCCATACTCCATCATGATATCCTTTACCTTGTTTTAAACTTACATTATTTGGTTTTTGCCCCTTGGATCTTAAAACCTGGAATTTTTAGAAGCTACAGGATTTCCCATATTTTGATATTATCTCTAGTGTTTACACTCCAGCAACAACCTTGTTCCAAGATTCTTCGAGTTTAAAGAATTCTTTATCATCCCCATGAACCTCTTGGGGTAGATTTGGATTAAAAAAAAAAAAAACTTATGTTTACTTCCCTATAATCACTCTAACCCATAGGTTTTCCTTTTTTTGTGTATAACCTCTAGGATTGCTTGCATAGCAATGCCAAATTAACATAATAAGGGTCTTTGAATCCTAAGCCCCCACTTGTCTTATTTTTGCTAATTATTTCCCATTTGACCCAGTGATTTTTTTTAGAACTATTTGAGTTGTTCCACCAAAATTTTCTTTGAAGTCTTTTTAGCTTCATGCACACTGATTTTGGTAATAAAAAGCAAGACATAGTATAGGTCGGTAGGGAGGAAGTGACTGCCTTCAAGAGGACTTCTTTTCCTGTAGGAGACAGGAGAGGTCATACCAATTTTTAGTTTTCCTCTCTGTTCTTTTCACCAAATAATTAAATAAATCTTTTTTTGATCCCCCCAGTTTCTATAGGAAGTCCAAGGTAAATAGATGGGTGTTCTACTTTTGTCATTTTTATTATTCTGGCCATCAATTTTTAAAGCTTGTAATGAAGATTTTTACTAAAGAAAATCTCAGATTTTGCAATTTACCTTTTTGTCCTAAGGCTCTCTCATAGGCCTGAATAGTGTCCAGTATGACTTGCTCTTTTCTTGGATCAGCTTTAGTGAATAGGTAACTGTCATCTGCAAAAAAAAGTTGTGAGATAGTGGGGCGCTCACTATTTATTTTAACACCCGTTAGCTGCTTCCATTCCACTAATCTATTTAGCCTTCCTAACAGAGATTTAAAGATGATGAGAAACAGGTATGGGGATAGGGGTCACCCTATCTTAAACCCTTTAAGATTTGAAAGAATCACAAGGGGCTCCATTCACTAGAATTCTATAAAAACAGTGGTAACACACTCCATTACCCAATTTATCAATTTCTCTCCAAACCCTAAGCATTGGAGCACTTGTCTTAGAAAAATCCATTCCATCCTATCATAAGCTTTACTCATGTTTAACTTCACAGCCATCCACTTCTTTTTGCCTTTTGTTTTTTTCATATAATCTATAACCTCATGGGCCACCAAAAATCATATTGAATGAATCTTCTTGGAGTAAAAGCACTCTCATGCTCACCAATTAAGTTTTTTAACAATGGTTTCATCCTGTTTACCAAAATTTTTGAAATTATTTTATACACTGTTACAAAGACTTGTTGGCTTGAAATGTGATGGAGACTCTAGAGTTTTCACTTTCGGAATTAGAGAAGTGAAGGTGTTGTTCAACTCTTTCAGAAGGTGACCCCTTTCGAAAAATTGCCTCATATTGCATTCATCACATCCGGACCAACAATGTCCCAAAATTTCTAAAAGAAGAAATTTGGAAGTCCATTTGGTCTAGGGGCTTTTTTTTGGGGCCATTTGGAATAAGCTGCCTTCTTCCTCTATGACTGCTCTCTCTAGATCCTCCATTTCCTCTTCATCTATTTTGGTTTCTAGACAGTTGAGGAACACTTCCATATTTGTTGGGTTTGAGCTCTTGAAAATTTTCACAAAATACTGATTTATAATTTGGTTTATTTCCTCTTCTTTCTCATGCCAAATTCCATTTTCATCTTTTAGCTTCAAGATTCTGTTCCTTGCCCTTCTCTTCATTGTAACAGCATGAAAAAAATTTGTGTTCTTATCCCCATGATTCAGCCAATTGATTCTGGCTTTCTGGGCCCACATAATCTCTTCTTTTTTTAGGAGGTCTCTCAATTCTTCCTCTAATTTTTTTTCCTCATATGGTCAATTAGGTTTTTCTGCTTCTTTTCTTCCTTTTTCTAACTGAGTTTTCAAAATCTGAATTTTCTTTTGGATGTTTCCAAAGACCTTTCGGTTCCAATTAATGAAATTAGTTGTACTTTTTTTTTTTTGTTTTTTTGACATAATTGGAACTAGAAAGATCCTTGGAAAAATTTTGTCCAATTGTTCTTTATCACCCTTCACACTGGTCATGTTTTAACCACATTTCTTCAAAACTGAAGGGCATTTTTCTCCATTTTGCTTCTCTCTCAGTACTAACTATGATTGGCAAATGATCTAATCCTAAAGTGTACACCACTCTATTTGATGCTTCTTCAAACATATCCCCCACTCCTTACTGCATAGAGCTCTATTTAATTTTGCTCTAATCAGATTGGTTCCTTCCCTTTTGTATGACCATGTAAACCAAGGCCCATGACAAACTCATTTTTGTAGCCTGCAATCCAATAGGAAATTTCTGTTTCTTTGTAAATTTGTCTGGTTGCTTATTCTCCCTCCCTTTTCATTTTGATAAAATATTAAATTCAAGTCTCCCATACACAACCATGGTTCCTTTGTTTTTTCTACAATTCTTTTCCATTTCAACCAAAAAATATTTCTCTTCTCATTTTTTTTTGGCTCCCTATAAATAAATGGGCAACACCATTTCCTTGTGGCCTCATCTTCCACTCTTACATGTATGAAGTTTTCATCAGCATAAAGAATATCCATTCTAAAATCCGGATTCTAGAAAAGAGCAAGACCTCCACTTAATCCTTTGGAATCCACTCTCCAACAACTCCAGGATCTCAGATTTCTTAAGGTCTTACTACAATTTATTAAATTCATTTTGGTTTCCATAAGAAAAAGGGCATCAATTTTTTCTTTGTTGAGGGTCTCTCTCAGGGCCTGAACTGTCAGGGAGGACCCAATCCCTTGATAGTCCCAGCCCATAAGCCTTATTTGGCACCTGGGCCCTAATACGGGTTAGGACCCTGAACCCACTTATTTTGAATTGGGTAGATTGGTATGGTGTTGTTTTGACTAGCACTGTATAAATGCCAAAAATACAAATATTTTCTTTTCCTATTTTTATTAGAGACAAGGACTGAATTTTTCACTCCTTTTTTTATTATTTTACTTTCCCCTTTTATTCCAAAATTATTTCAAAAGCCCATATTTCCTCTCCGCTTTTTTCCTTCTTTTCTTTACACACACACACACACTATATTCCTCCATTTTCCTCATTTTTTAACATTACTCTAAAATTTATACTAGTTTTATACTTTGGACTCTTGTTTAGTATTCTTTCCATCTGAGTTCTCAACATATTTGGGCAATGATAACTAAGATTAACAGAGACAACATTGTATTTCAAATCATGTTTATTGAATTCCTTCGGGTCTGGGTTCCCGTTCATTCTGACCCGCTTTGCTGGTCCTGCCCCATCAGTCCATGTCTCCCCCTTATTTCTTCGATTATTATACCTTTTGGCCTTTTCCTTCCGCTTATCCATTCTTCATTAAACTTCCTGTCATGTCCTCCTCCCCTGGCAATATCTTTCCCTTTATTTTTCCTCACCAGATTTTCTATATCTTCCCCTTCATCCGAATCTATAACCGTAACCTTTTGTTTCTTTGTACTTCACTTTGGTTCATACCTAGACTTTCAGTTACACCTGTCTCGTGATTCATGAACTGATGGTGTCCCTTCTCTGACGAGATTATCACCCAAAATTCTCTTTCTCTGGAAAGGAGGTTGCAGAAACTCGGATTTAGGCTACTAGAGTCTTCTCTGTGTCTGGCTTTGCACTTGTCGGAAATATTGCCTGTATTCTAGCCTTTTTGGTGAGTGGGCATCTTCTTCTCCATCAGGTCAACCACATTGAGTTGGAAACTTTGGTCCCATCAGAGTTTTCCTTGAAGATTCAGATGCTGAATTTCTTCAAGTTCATCTGTGTTTTCCTTTCTATTGATGAATTTGAAAAGATCTCTATCCACCTCCGCTCTCAGATTTGAACTATACAGTCCTTTCATTGACTGGCACCCTAAACTCCTATAACACTTGGCTATCAGTAACACTAGAGTAACTCCTTTCTTTTGTTAAAGGATTACCCACTTTAGTTCTGGTTCTGATGCTGAAAACTCGATTCCACATTGGTTCTGTACTATCTTCATCTTCTTGCTTTTTTGTATCCTTCACCGGTTCTCCCGCTATGCTAAGCATTTTTTTCTCCCCAATCCCAGGACAATTTTTTTCTGGGAGGACTCCCAATATTCTTATGGTTATGCCAAGGTTAGTAAACTAGATTGATTTTGTGTCTGCTCCAGGGAACCATCTGTAAAGCAGTAGCGGATACCCCTTAATAAGCCAAGGTTCTTGGCTTTTGAAAACTATACGGATAGACACATTTTAAAGTTTAGCAAAATCCGTTGATGCCAAATCCCTTTGAATCAAAGCCAAACCCCGCTTATCCATTGACATGGAGAAAGAAGAATCCGTTGATGCCAATTACAAGAGTTTGGCAAAATTTGAAATACCTTAGGATTCCATTGGAATTTTGATTTTTGAAATGTGTATCCTCATGGATTGGGTTACATAAGTAATGCCCAATTTGCTACCCGTTTATGTTGGGTCGGAATAGAAAATAAAGTTGGTATTACATTAGTACCCAAACTTCCAAATGTGTGACTGTAATATCTAAACTTTCAAAAAGTATCAAGTTGGTCGCTACCATTAATTATTTTTTGAAAATGTCAAAACTACCATTCAAAAGAAAACACTATTCTTCTATCTTAAGACTAAACAGGTGAATAGAGCAACAACTAACAACTGAATCTTTCTTTTTTTAAATAAGCAACACTCATTAAAAAACACCAATTGTTTTATCAAGGATGAAGAAGGATATCGCTGCACATTTGAAAAAGGTTGGAGAAACACCCAATTTGAAACGGTGAAAGTGCGTTTATTTTTATTTTTTTCAATGCGATAAAAAGAAAGTTATTTAAAAAAACAATAATATTGTATAAGCAACGGAATAAATTTAGCTTAGGAGAGAGATCATATCCAATGGCATTAGTCCCCACCCCAGACAAAAGCAACAAGGGGTGATTTCTTGGAGGTGCCTATTGACGAACACAAACCAAAAATTCCAGAATCAAAACAAAAGTACTACGAAAATACGAAACAGAAAATGTTAAGGCTGTGTTTGGTTGCAATCCAAACACAAATATATACACTACATATTTACTATTTTTTTCTGTTTATGAATGCAAATATGGTTCACATTTTAAAACTTTTTTGCACTCATCTTGTTTGTTTGAAATCAGTGCAAAGTGTGGATTCATCATTAAATTCTCCAACTATCTTCTTTAGTATCCAAAAATTATGTACAATAATGCTCTCTTCTCAGAGTACAAAATTGTTACAAAATACATTTTTGATAATCATTACTTTTTTACATATCAAATGAACACAAATCAAGGTACATAAATACTCTGGTTCACGCTTATATTACAAACAAACAAAATCTAAAGGAATCGAAGCAATGACAAGACTGACCTTAGGTGAAGGAATGTAGCGCCAAGAGAGCGAGCTTCCACTCAGGGTTTGGGGTAGTGGTGTAGCGAAGTTGAAATCAGCCCCCCACAACATAATTTTCCACAACGTCCCACAGCTTAGCCCCGTTGTGTATTGGGAACATCTTTCGGTGATGTCTCATCATTTTTGATACTATCATCGGGAGATGTTCCCAATACATGGCAGGGATGTGCTACGGGATGTTGTGGGGGTCTGATTTGAACTCAGTTGTAGTGAAGCTCGTCAGCTATATATATGGGCGGTTTGGTGGTCCTATGGGCGAGTACCTCTCTTCCAACTAGGGCTGTTCATAACAAGATCCAAACCGACCAAATCGACCAACCCGGTTTGGTCCAACTTGAGTTGGCCGGTTTATCTTCAGCATTGATTGGTTTTGGGTTACAAAAAACATAAACCGATGGTTCGGTTTGGTTTCGGTTTTGTGTATGAAAACCGAAACCAAACCAACCTGAATCGACTTATATATATATATATGATATATTTCAGTTTTAATATATATTTCAACTTTATTTCAGAAATATACATATTATATATAAAATTTCTGATAAATAAAATATCAATTTTAATTCATCAAATTATTTTTAATTTCTAGACATCCAGCCTTTGCTTTCTTAGACTTGAATCTTTTATCGTTGACACCAAAAGAATCATTTACAAAACCGATCCAAACAATTCAAACCGACTAAATCGATTTTACTTAGTACTGGGTCGGTTTAGTTTTATTTCTAGGTAAACCAATCAAATCGAATCGATTGGAAAAACGCTAGTAAACCAATCTAACCCGACCCATGAACTGCCCTACTTCCAACAAAAGAGAAAGCCTTTACCCTCAGCCCTAATCTCAACCTCAACGACTCCACATGAGTTGCATTTCCTTCGTATGAGTTGCATTTCCTCCGTACATGGAAATGCGGGACTCAGGCTTCGAGCTCAAGGGAATCGGGTTAAGGTAACGAAAATTGGAGGCAATTTGTAGTACCAACCGGAGGTCTGACTGAACCATAGTCATTGATCCTTCCATCTTCTGACTTCCTTATTTCAAATTGCTCTTTTTATCTTATTTTGAGAGTTCAGACATGAACCATCATTTGGTCCATTTCATTCCGTGTTGTTCTTGAACAAGACAAAGCTGAGGAAGTTGAGTTTAAAAAGCAATTCAATTTGGGGAGTTCGAGGGTAGTCTTTATTTTTAAAGGATAGTTTTGACATTTTCAATAGGTGGAAACTTGCTAAGATCAATTTAACATTTTTTTGAAAATTTGGATACAACATTGACATATTTGAAATTTCGGGTACTAACTTAATGCTACCGCAAAGTTCAGGGTATAAAATAGAATTTTCTTTAAAATTTTATACACTAATCAGAGTATTTATGTACTTCCATTCACGTTTGCAAATTTTTGTATAATATGTTAAAAAGTAATAATTATCAGATAAAAATGTATTTTTTACACTTATAAATGAGCATTAATATAATATAATTTTATATTTTTTTAATAATTAATTTTTTGATCAAAGTTAAAATATTGGATTATAAGATAATTGGAGCATGTAATGATAGACCCACACTTTCCACCATTCCAAAAAAAAAAAAGATGAGTGCAAAAACGATTTAAACACATATATTTGCATTCATGAGCAAAAAAAAGGTAAATATGTACATATTTGCCTTTAGATTGAAATCAAACGCAGCCTTAAATAAAATAAATGGCGAGGTAACGGAGCAGGAGAAGCACTTGGAGAGAGAGAGAACAGAGGTATGGCCCCTTGGTCGTTCTCCATTTGGAGTGGGGGATTTGCTGGTACAACTGTTACCATCTCTTTTACTTGCGCGCCATCTCAGAACTCTCGCTGCTGCTACTGCTATGGAAATGGCAAAGCACTCTTACCGGTACCAAGAATAAGAGGTTCTTCTATCTGTCGACTCTCTCTGAATTTACCCCTCCAACCTCCTTCACTTCCCCCTAAGGATTCCGAGTCCAAATTTCTTTTCCATGGAGTTTGGACGCCCACAACCATTACTGCACCATTTTTCTCCACTCCCACCAACACAGACTCCTTTGTATATCGTTTTCTCCTTCTGGCGCTGCCTCAACTAGGCGGCGATGGCACCGGTGGTGGTGGCGGCAGCAGCAACAACAACAACGGTCATGGGTGGAACTTTTTCAATTTTGATGGATGGTGGGATTGGTCCTCTTTCGCTCCCTTATACCTTTTCTGCTCCCGTGTGCTGGACCGCCAGAGCGACAGAATGAGTTTGGCTTCGATTCAAAGGGAGATATTCCTCTTTCTTCTGACAGCGTTGGGTTCCTTCTGGTACTTCCAATTGGGTTCATTTGCATTTGCAAGAGCTTCTCCAGAGGTCGTCTGGGAAATAAGAGGTGGCAAGTGGACGAGGCTCGTTCCTGATTCCGATCCTTCAAAGGATTCCTTTGTCGTGTCTGGAACATCGTCATCCACGTCTCCGTCCATCCAACTCGGTGACCCCAAGTCGTCCTTGTCTCTTGGACCCAAGTTGTGGATGCAGTGCAGGGATCTTTTCCTTCAGTTAATGCTTCCGGAGGGATATCCCCAGAGCGTTAGCAGCGATTATTTGGAGTATTCTCTCTGGAGAGGGGTCCAAGGTATCGCTAGTCAAATCAGTGGGGTCCTTGCCACCCAGGTATTTGATATATATCCTCCTTATCTATTTCTATTTCATTCCTGGAGTTGCTTGCTCCAGCATTAACATTTCCATGTTGGGAACGCATGGTGGTAGGCTGTTATTCACACAGATTATTCCTGGGATATGACCTGTAAAGAAAATGGGTTTTTACCATTCAAGCGTTTAATTTCTATAACACATGCTGCTGTATCTTCTGTTGTATAGGCATTACTTTATGCTGTTGGGTTGGGAAAAGGTGCTATTCCAACTGCAGCTGCTGTTAACTGGGTGCTTAAGGATGGAATTGGGTACCTCAGCAAAATTATGTTGTCAAAGTATGGCCGCCATTTTGATGTGCACCCTAAGGGATGGAGGTTATTTGCAGATCTTCTGGAAAATGCTGCTTTTGGGATGGAGTTATTAACTCCTGCATTTCCTCATCTCTTTATTTTAGTAGGTGCAGTTGCTGGAGCTGGTCGTTCAGCTGCTGCTTTGATTCAGGTACTTGGTTCTTGGAAACTGTATTTTTAATCACCTATCCCTAGGTAGTGGTCATCTTTCTGGCTCAATTTGTTACTGTTTTCATAGTGTTGTCTTTGATCACAAACATTATTGTTTCATCAGTAACTACTGATGCTTCTCAGATTAAAATTTTTCTAATTAAATTTCTGTTTATGCTAAATAATATTATCTTTCATCTAATAAATACTCCTTGGCACCGTAAACTATGCTAACATGGTGGACTCCTAAGTTCTGTTAATGATATAAAAATATAGTTATCTCTGGACCATATACAGAACTCATATTGCCAATGAATCAGAGGTAAATGGGTTCCTTCGGAGAAGGGGTTAACCACATGAAGTGTATTGGTGTCAGCTATTCCTTGAAAGGCTGTGACCATTAAAAGTTTAAACATTTGGGCTAGGGGGATCCAAGTAGCTCTTTGTATTTGATG
Source organism: Nelumbo lutea (assembly GCF_056320005.1). Lineage (NCBI taxonomy): Eukaryota > Viridiplantae > Streptophyta > Magnoliopsida > Proteales > Nelumbonaceae > Nelumbo > Nelumbo lutea. The sequence continues at coordinate 27,087,051 of NC_142690.1, read as the reverse complement.
CAAGAAATCTGAGAAAAGAAGAGAGAAGAAAGGAAGAAAAATTAGAGAGAATGGGCTGAGCTTGTCTTACTCCACTGCCGGTTCTAAGCCTGGGTAAAGGAGGAGGGTGCGTCAAGTTGGCAGCTGGTACTAAAACTTTTGCCAAACTCTCACGATATGGATCTTGATTTGTTTTTCCATGTTCATATTAGGGCGTTTTCCAAAAACAATGTGCTGCACTCTAACCTGAGTAGTGTTAAGTGGGCAAAGGTTTGCTAGGATGGTCCCTGTACATGACTCACTATGGCAACACCTAGTTGTAATGTCAAATAGGCAAGGGTTTCTACATTCTTTTGGATGGGGGCGGGTAAAGAACCTAGTCCAAGAAACATAACTTCGCTTAGCCACTTGGTTGACATTATGAAGAGGAGAAGGGTTGATTTTGCATTCCTACAAGAAACTAAATGGAAGGGTAAAAAGCCAAAGAAGTTGATGGCTACAAATTAGGGTACATAAGAGAGGTAAATAGTAGAAATTGTGTAGTGTTGATAGTAGATAAGGATTTAAAAAATGGAATTATAAGTATTAAAATATTGGGGATGGAATATTTTAGTTAGACATGTTTTAGGTGAGGAAATCATTAACATAATTAGTGCTTATGCGTCTCAAGTGGGTCTTGAAGAAAACATTAAAAGATTGCAAATGTAGAGAAGATTTTTATAGGGGGAGACTTAAATGGACATGTAGGAAAAAGAAGTGTAGGATATGATATGATGCATGGAGGATTTGGGTTTGGGGAGAGGAATGAATTAGGAGGTACAATATTAGATTTTGTAGTAGCTTATGATATGGAAATTATAAACACGTTTTTTTACAAGAATGATGAACACTTAATAGTTAATACCATTTAAAAGTGGGTCAGACATAAGCCAAATAGATTTTTTTTTTCTTATTAGCGGAATAGAACGAATGATGTGTAAAGATTGCAAAGTTATCCTGAGAAAGCTTAACAACACAACATAGACTAGTGGTGGCAGATGTGTGCATTCGGAAATGGAAGAGAAATGGGAAAGAAAATAGGTGTCCAAGAATTAGGTGGGAAAACCTGAAAAGAGAAAAACTAGCTCAATTTAGAAACATATTGATAATAGAAGGGAATTAGAAAGACTTTCTGATTTATCTGAAGCCATCTAAAAAAATATCAACAACAGAATTTTTTTTTATTTCCTTCTTCCGACGAGTAAACCTGGTTAAACCAGCCTCTACACACACTTGAGCACTGCAGAGCTTTTGAAAAATCAACTCCTTTGACCATGGCTCTGATATGATGTCAAGTTCATGCACTCAATGGCTTTAGATGTAGAACAGTAAAGAAACTGAGGATGTTGTGGACACCTTAATGGCTGTACCTGAAGTTAGGCTGAATACTATATCCTTAAATATTTTTATATCTAATTATTTTATTCACTAAAGGACAAAGTGGTAAGTCATTACGTTTAGCCACTTCAGCCATTATCAAATGACTCCTAGCTCTGGGAAGCCTCTATATTATTCTTATTTGTACTCTTATAATAATGTACAGTTGTTAAAAGACCCCTGAGGGGGCTAAACAGGAAAACAGAGAAGTAATATTTACATAAAGATACATGTGAATGATCCTATGCAGCACACCGTAAATACTGTTCTATTACCATGAATCATCAGATTTGATTTCTCTACATATATAACCATTTATAGGACCGCTTTCCTATGGTTAACTTTACATGACATCTTTACCATTTTGTGATTCTAAGAGGCTGTTTGCAGCATTCTAAATTATGCCACAAAAATGTGATTATTAATTTCACCCCTGCCAGTGCATATCATTATCCTATAACCTAAAATTTGAAAATCATGATTTTTTGCAGGCTGCAACCAGGAGTTGTTTCTATGCAGGCTTTGCTGCTCAAAGGAATTTTGCTGAGGTAAAGCTTGAGTCCATTTAGCTATTGTAAGTTCTAACTTTTAAGAGTTGTAGAAGGTGATTGTTTCCATGCCATAGGAGGCACAAGGGCCTCTTGGACATGGCATGGAAACTAATGCACTTTTTATGGTTAATTTCAATTTCAATTCAATTTCATTGCTCTTTTAGCTTTGTAAAGTTAAGCCTTTACACTCCTAAAGGAATTTTCTATGTCAGGTGATTGCAAAAGGTGAAGCTCAAGGAATGATGAGCAAGTCTATTGGTATCATGCTTGGTATAGGATTAGCAAACTGTGTTGGATCCTCCACATTGCTAGCTATTGCTGCTTTCCCTGTAATATCTGGAGTGCACATGTTTTGCAATCTCAAGTCGTATCAATCTATTCAATTGAGGACTTTAAATCCTTATCGTGCAAGTAATTCCTTTTATCTCTTTATTCACTCCCTATGTTTTGAGGAATAGAAGTTATTCCCCAAATTTTTTATAAATGATTTTTTGTATTGCTTACAGATCAAGCAGATTTAATTGATTGGTAGAAAAAATGAGATATTCACAAGTATGCCAAGCACTAAAGACATAGGAAATAAAGCTTTAAGAGACACAAAAGACAAATGACTAAATCTATTGTGCCAACACATTATTAGAGACCTTTTATAAAAAGACAAAGTAAGACTTGGACTATTACTACTATCCTGACATGACGCCAGGTGTTCATTTGTATCTTTTAAAAAATATACCCCATTTGTTTCATGACCACTTCCAATTGTCCCTAACTAGATCCTAGAAAACATGGTGTTACGAAAGAATGTTACACAATTATTTGGTTATAGTTAATGGGTTTGGAGAGAGGTGGTGTGGTTGGATAGAAGGTTGCTTGAAAACCTGGCATTATCTGGTTATAGTTAATGGAGTTGTGAGGGATTTCTTTCCGGCCTTTAGAGGTTTGAGACAAGGGAATCCCATCTCTCTCCTCCTCTTCACTTTTATAGCAGATGTCTTTAGTATGCTTATCTTGAAAGTTGATAGCTTGGGTTTGATTAGAGGTTGGAGGGTAGGTAGAGAGGGTACAATGGCTGCACATTTGCAGTTTGTGGATGACATGATCATTTTTTGTGAATTTGGAGATCCACAGAAAGCAAGAAACCTGAAACAAGTGATCAAGCTATTTGAATGTATTTCGAAGTTGAAGATTAAGTTTGAAAAGAGTTGTGTAGTGGGGCTAAATTTGGAGAAAGAGGAGCTGAACCGGGTAGAAGATTTTGGAATCCAGTGGTAAAAAGGTGTACAAAGAAGTTAGTAGCTTGGAAGAGAAATTGCATCTCTCTTGGGGGTTGTATTACTTTAATAAAGGCTGCTCTAGCTAGTCTTCCAGTTTACTTCCTCTTGATCTTTAGGATGCCCCAAGGGGAGGTTCTAAAGATAGAGAAAATTATGAGGGGTTTCTTGTGGGAACCTTGGGAAGGAAGGAAGGATCATGTAATAAGGTGGGAACGAGTTTGCAGGAGGAAGGACAAGGGGGGTTTGGGTTTAGGCAATTTAAGGAAGAAGAACACAACTTTGTTGGGCAAATGGTTGTGGAGATGGCCTCTGGAGAGGGAAAGACTTTGGCACAAGGTTGTGACTTGTGAGAAGTTGGTGTATCTCGGCATGCTACATTGAACTCCCCTTGGAAGGCTATTCATAGTATTCTTCCTCTCTTCTTGAGCCTGATCAAGTATGATGCTTGTATTGGAAATAAGGTTTTGTTTTGGAAGGATATTTGGGTTGGTAACTTGACCCTCAAGGACCTTTTCCCTTCCTTGTATGCCCTCTCATGTTTTAAAAATGAGGCAGTTCAGAAGTTTGCATCATTTTCTTCTTCCTTCGGTCTTAACTGGAACTTGGGCTTTAGAAGAAACTTGAGAGATTTTGAGCTTGACCAGGTTGCCTTGCCCCTTAGAACTCTTGAACTTGTTTGCTTGGATTCCCCCTCCCTTGATAGTTGCATTTGGGTGCTGTTAGAATGCTCGAGTCAAGGGTATTTTGGTCATTCTGATGTATCTTATTGAAAGTGAAATGTCTATTGTATCTGAGTTTAAGTTATGTGTCCCATCTTCTATGAGGGACAAAATTGTCTTTCTTGTAACTCAAGTTTTATGAATAAAAGTCATGTGGGTCAGCTAGGAGAGTGACTTTTGAACATCCTCTCTTCTAGTCTGGCCGAACACTCTTCTCCTCTCCTTCTTCTTTCTCTTTTCTTTCTTCTTTCTTCTTCTCTACTTTGACCTAGAATCAACTAGGGTTTATTCACATGGTATCAGAGCATTAAGGTCACGTGTTTTTTTTTCTTGCTGCTGTCTTCTTCCTGGGTTCGCCGCCAGCTTCACGGTAGGTTTCATCATCCTACAGCTGACCTGATTGAAGACTCGATAAAGGGCTGAAAAGGAGTTGCCGTTTTGAGGGCCTGGAGGTGAGAATGCCTCTGGCCGGTGTTGTGGTGGTCGTTGAAGTGGTATACTAGATCCTCTATTCAGTGTACGAAGAGGGCTGGACGTATACAGGTATGGACACTGCTGTCGTGTGTTCAGAAATGGACTGTGAATGCTGATTTTTTTTTGTGTGCTTCAAAAGTTAGTTGTTGTGGTGCTGGGTGAAACTGATACACATATCAGTCATGCTTTTTTTTAGTGTTTTCTTGCTCGCATGTGTGCTGAAAGAAGAGTAGTAGATTGCTGATGTCCACGACAGCAGTGGTGTGGTGTTGATTGTGTTGTGGGGCTGACATATCTATGACTCTAAATGCTTAAAAGTGAACCCCTAGACCTTGTGTGTAATCAGTTCTGCAGTATGAAGAACAAGTGTTCGATGAAATGACTGAGTAATTTCAGTAGTGGTGTGTTGATGGTAAATGGTCCTGCAGTGTGCAGTCCAAGTGTTTGATGTGTTGACTGAATGATTTCAGCTTTAGAGTGTAGTGTGTAATGTGCAGTTGAAGAAAGTAGGTTGGTGGTATCATAAGTGAGATAAGTCTTGTGACGAGTGTGAGATTGTGGTGTGTATTCAAAGGAGAAATAATTGAGATGGCTACAACTGTAGTTGGGAATGACAACAAAACATGCATCATGCTTTCTTCAGATTATCTAAGTGTTCAAATGACATCTATCAAGTTGAATGGTGAGAACTATGTACCATGGGCAAAATCTGTGGAGGTGTTCTTGAAGGCCAAGAGGAAAGTAAAACATGTGAGGGAGGAGAAACCTTCCTCTGATTCTCCTGGGTTCAATGATTGGGAGCAAGATGATGCACAAATAATGACATGGCTTTGGAACAACATGGAACTAAAGGTTAGTGTGAACTTCATGTTCCTAGATACAACCAAAGAGATCTGGGATCATGCGAAAAAGTTGTACTCTGGACAAGACAACACAACTAGGGTATATCAGTTATACCAAGAGTACTTCAATTTGAAGCAAGGAAGTCAAAGCTTAGAAGAGTATTATGCAAGTTTGAGGAACATTCGCAATGAGCTAAATGTGTATCACCCTCTAACATTAGATGTTCAGATCCAACAACAGTAACGTGAACAACTTGATGTGACTAGGTTTCTTGTGGGCTTGAAGGCTGAGTATGAGCTTGTCAGAGCACAGATATTGGGGGGATCAGCTCTCCCCTCACTTGAAGAAGTTTTTGCCCGTCTTAAGAGAACATCCATTGAGCCAGTGGAACATTCTTCCTTCTCTGATAGATCTGGTTTGGTAGTGACTAAAAGGAGTGGTCGTGGAAGTAGAAGTGGTGGTGGCAGTAGTGGCCCTCCAAGCAATCGTGGTGGATACATGTTTAACTGGGCTAGTGGCCGGACTAGAGGCCGGACTAGAGGCCGAGAGTCAGGGGGAGGCCGTGGAAAAGGAAGGGGTAATGCTTAGAGAAAATGTACACGTTGTGGCTTAGAGGGGCACACAATTAATTTCTGCTATGATTTGCGTGGTCCACCCAACACTTGGGCTAACCATGTTACATCTAAGAGTAGCAGCACCATTACTGAAAGCCAGCAAACTGCCCCAACCCCCTCCACACCCACTTGTGCTTCCGGGTAGGAAATGGTGAGTGTACCACGGGCAATATATGAGCAGTTCCTTCAAACATCTCAGCAGAACACAGCTACATTTGCCCATTCAGGTATGACTTGTTTAGCTTCCAAAGCCTCACCCTGGATCATTGATTCTGGAGCCTCGGACCATATGTCTGGGACTCTTGATGTATTTTCTTCCCTTTCTCGCACCTCCACATCTCAGACAGTTACACTTGCTAATGGTTCTACATCTCCTATTTGTGGTGTTGGTGATGTTGATCTCTCCTCATTGTCTTTAGCATCTGTTTTATATGTTCCTAAGTTCCCTTTTAACCTTGTGTCTGTTAGCAGATTAACCAAGTCCCTTAATTGTTCTGTAACGTTCTATCCTTCTTCTTGTGTGTTTCGGGATCTCAAGACGGGGACGAAAATTGGTGGAGGGCATTATGCCGGTGGTTTGTATTACCTTGATGGTGGTGGCCCTCTAGTGGCTTTTCAGTCGTCTCTTACTCCTCTCCAATGGCACTGCAGACTTGGTCATCCCTCTCTCAAGGCTTTGAAGCTACTAGTTCCTTCCTTGAGTCATCTTTCATCATTAGATTGTGAGTCATGTCAGTTGGGAAAACATCATCGAGTCTCATTCAGTCCAAGAATTGATAGTCGTGTCTCAAGTCCTTTTGCTTTAGTTCATTCTGATGTATGGGGTCCAGTTAAAGTGGTGTCATACAATGGTTTAAGTATTTTGTAATCTTTGTTGATGACTTTTCAAGGATGACATGAATCTATCTTATGAAAGACCGTAGTGAATTGTTCTCTATTTTTCAGAAATTTCATGCTGAAATATGCACTCAATTTGGTGTTCATATGAAAATACTTCGCACCGATAATGCCAAAGAATACATCTCCTCACCATTTCAGCAATACCTAGAACATCATGGAATAATTCATCAAACTTCTTCTGCCTACACCTCGCAACAAAACGGTGTAGCTGAACGGAAAAATAGATATCTTCTTGAAACTACTCGGTCCTTGATGATCAATATGCATGTCCCAAAGCATTTTTGGAGTGATGCTGTTCTTACATCCTGTTTTCTGATAAATCGGATGCCCATATGTCAATCCTTGGAAGTCAATCCCCTTTCTCTGTGTTGTTCCCCACTTTGTCTCCCTTTCCTCTCACCCCAAGAGTCTTTGGTTGTGTTTGTTTTGTTCAACACTTGGGGCCTGGAGTAGACAAGCTAGATGCTCGATCTACGAAGTGTATTTTTCTTGGATACTCAAGGACTCAGAAAGGGTACAAGCGTTATAACCCTAAGTTTCATAAATCGTTTGTGTGCCTTGATGTCACCTTCCTTGTATCAGTTCCTTTTTTCACAAATGCCGGGGTCTCTTCTTCTCCCTCTGTGGTTCCTCTTTCTGTTCCGATTGTGGACCCCCTTCTCGTAGCTCCCATTCCTACTGTAGATGCACATCATATGCTTGTTACTACAGAGAGGCCGCCAATTACTCAAGTGTATACCCGCAGAAGTGCTTCGGTTCCTCCTCCACTTCAGCACCTGTCGATAGATCCTACTAGTGCTCCTTCTCCCTCAGATCTTCATCTCCCTATTGCTTTGCGAAAAGGTAAACGTACTTGTACTTCTCATCTCATTTCAGACCATGTTTCCACTGCTCATCTTTCTGCTTCTCATTGCAAATTTATATCATTACTCTCATCGGTTCCCATTCCCAAGAATGTACAGGAAGCCCTTACCTTCCTAGGGTGGCGGCAAGCCATGGAAGAAGAATTCTTTGCTCTACAACATAATCATACGTGGGAACTAACCACCCTTCCTCCTGGTAGCACACTGTTGGGTGTAAATGGGTCTATATAGTGAAGCATCTTCCTGATGGCAGTGTGGAACGATTGAAGGCACGGTTAGTGGCCAAGGGCTATTCCCAGTTATATGGTGTGGACTATATGGAGACATTCTCTCCTGTGGCTAAAATTGGTTCAGTTCGGGTGTTGATCTCACTGGCTACTATGTATGATTGGCCTCTCCTACAACTTGACATCAAAAATGCCTTCCTACATGGTGATCTTGTTGAGGAGGTGTATATGGAGCAACCACCAGGGTTTGTTGCTCAGGGGGAGGCTGGTAAGGTGTGTAGGCTCAAAAGGGCAATCTATGGACTGAAACAATCTCATCGTACATGGTTCGGCAAGTTTAGTGAAGTGGTGAAGGCCTTTGGGATGAAACAGTGTCAAGTTGATCATTCTATGTTCAGCTATAACTCAAAAGATGGAAAAATCTTGCTAGTCGTGTATGTGGATGATGTTGTCATAACTAGAAGTGACGACAATGGAATTGACAGGCTAAAAAAATTCTTATAGGACCACTTCAATACGAAATATCTGGGGAAGCTAAAGTATTTCTTAGGAATAGAAGTTGCGAGGTCAAAACAAGGGATCAACCTATGTCAGAGGAAATATGTTCTTGATCTACTTGAAGAAACATGGTTGTTAGGTGCTAAACCAGTAGAGACTCCTATGGAAGATACAGAAGGTTGGTGAGAAAGTTGAACTACTTGACCATTACCCGACCAGATATATCATTTGCTGTGAGTGTGGTGAGTCAGTTTATGCAACATCCCCAGGTTCCTCACTGGGAAGCTGTTCTGAGAATTGTTAGGTACCTAAAGGGTGCTCCAGGTCGTGGTTTGTTATACCAAAAGGGAGGAACTCTTGAGATAGTAGGGTACGCAGATGCTGATTGCGCTAGTTTTATATCAGACAGGAGGTCAACCACAGGGTATTATATCTTCCTAGGTGGCAATCTTGTAACTTGGAAGAGCAAGAAGCAAACAGTGGTGGCAAGAAGTAGTACGGAAGCAGAGTACAGGGCTATGGCCCATACCACATGTGAACTAGTATGGCTGAAGAACCTACTACAGGAGATGGGTTTCTCAATTGACAAACCCATGAAACTATACTGTGATAACCAAGCTGCTGTTTACATCTTGATGTAGCCGTTTTCGGCCACATATCAATGTTTTGTGATGTAAAATTTTTTGGCTAAGTACCTCGTTATTTGACCCGGTGGTGGCGTGCCTTAGTGATGAGCTACTTGGTAGTGAACTGCCTACTGGTGAACTGCTCGGTGGAGAACTGCCTGGGGGCGAATTGCCTGGTGGCGAACTGTCCGGTGGCGAACTGTCTGGTGGCGAACTGCCTGGTGGCGAATTGCCTACTAGGCGGCCGATGACTTGGAGAATGCTGGAGCTCCCTGATGCGGCGCAATCCGACTGCCCTCAGCATGAGGTGGTCTTCTTTCCTTTGTAGGCTGCGGGAGCTGAGGGACCTGCGAGAACTTCATCTTTTCCTCCTCTTTGTAGGTGGCAGGAGCTGAGAGACCTGCGAGAACTCCATCTTTTCCTCCTCTTTGTAGGCGGCGGGAGCTGAAGGACCTGCGAGAACTGAATCAGAGGTCCCGGGGGTATTTTCCCGGTGGGGGCTCTCCGACGCTTAAGTTAGCACTCTTATTGTAGAGAGCTTTGAAGATAATATGAGAGAGCTAGAGAGCAGGGGTTACTTCCCTTTTTTCATCTCCCTCCCCTTTGGGGGGTGAGGTCTTTATATACCGGAGTCCTCGCGGGTTAGGTGGGTGAAAAGCCTCCAAACGGTAAGACTCGTCGCATCCTGTCAGAACCGGGGTACGGTGGTGAACTCCTTGAGGCCGTCAGGCTGGCGCTTGTGTGAGGCGGCCAGGTCGGCGCCTGGGCCGGGTTGTCAGAGGGGCGCCTGCGTCAGTCGGCGGGTCAGTGTCTAGGCCAGGTCGTCAGGTCAGTGCCTGTGTCATTCGGCGGGTCAGTGTCTAGAACAGGTCGTCAAGCTGGTGCCTGTGTCAGTCGGCGGGTCAGTGTCTAGCCAGGTTTGTCGGTGGGCGCCTTATGGGCTGTTTGGCCAGATCATGCGCTAGGCTGGTCCAGGTCGGCCAGGCCGCGCGCGCGCCGCGTAGGTCGTGCAGGCCGCGCGCGCGTGCCGCGCAGGTCGCGTGTGCCGCGCGCAGGTTTGTTGGCTAGGTGTTTTCCTAGTTGTCACGAGGTGCCACGTTGTCACGGGGTTAATCAGCGAGGCCCCGTGCGGCGCTCGATGGGGTCGAGAAAGCCTAAGAAAGCAAGCAACAACACACACCAGGCAACAAAAATGCACACAGATTAGACAAAAGGTAACTTGTATTGCATTAATCAATGGTAAGCACAAGCACACAGTATAGTGTCGAGGGGATCTCGTGCTTAACCTTTACACGCTCCTGAACTCACTCGACTGCCTACCTCCCCTCAAAGAGTACGTTAAGCTTTTGGGGGAGTGACAGTAAGAAACATCAAAAGAATGAAAATTCATACTATGTATTTACAATAACGCCATTGGCGGTCCCCCCTTACAAAATACATGCGTAGCCCACCCATGACACTAATGCTGACACCTTGAAGGCACGCGATTGGCACTTTGATGTCTCATGGTAGGTGCTTGATGGCGCGGCAAAGGAGTCACTCGTGACAACGTGTCACAATTTCACTAGAGGGCCAAATCTGCCCTCATCAATAGCCCCCCACTCCCGAGCTGATAGTAACTCAGCGAAGGGAGTAGATTTCTTTTGGCCCGTAAGTCGATGAGCTAGTAAGTGCTGATCCAATTACTAGTGTGGCCCGTAGGCTTTGGGAGCGACTCGTGGTCTACTCTTCTTTGACTTTTGCCCGTGTCGGAGAGGCGACCGGGTCTTTAGTAGTAATGTGGCCTGTAGGCTTTGGGAGTGACCAGTGGTCTACTCTTTTCTAACTTTGCTCGTGCCGGAGAGGCGACCGGGTCTTAAGTAGTAATGTGGCCCGTAGGCTTGGCCTGCATCAGCTTCGTAATGCCGGTCACCTACTCCTACAAGAAGCTACTAGGGGCTTGACCTTCGGGGGCAACACTACTAACTTTAGGTTGCCAGCTCACACGGGAGCCTTGGAAGGCTCGACCAGTAAGGGCGCCTATGTAGTCAGTTGGCCGCCAACTCCCGTGGAAGCCACGAAGAGCTCATCTTTGTAGGGGGGACCTTGCAGAGAGGACTGATGTGGCATTATTTGAATTGAAAGTAAGGTTGGTAGAGCTACTTAGTCCGTTAGTTCCCTGCATAGTCTCTGAGTTCATAAAAAATGTAAACTATAAAGCGATAGCTTCAATTTCTAAAAAGTGAGGACCTAGTTTTGGCAAGATGAGAACTTAGCTTTTGTAGGATGAGAACTTAGCTTTTTGTAGCGTTTTCCCACAGACGGCGCCAATTGATGTAGCTGTTTTCGGCCATGTACCAATGTTTTGTGATGTAAAATTTTTTGGCCAAGTACCTCGTTATTTGATCCGGTGGTGGCGTGCCTTAGTGATGAGCTACTTGGTAGTGAACTGCCTACTGGCGAACTGCTCGGTGGAGAACTGCCTGGGGGCAAACTGCCTGGTGGCGAACTGCCCGGTGGCGAACTGTCTGGTGGCGAGCTGCCTGGTGGCGAGCTCCCTGGTGGCGAGCTGCCTGGTGGCGAGCTCCCTGGTGGCGAGCTGCCTGGTGGCGAATTGCTTGGTGGCGAACTGCTTAATGGCGAACTACCCGGTGGCGAGCTGCTCGGTGGCGAACTGCCTGGTGGCGAACTGCCTGGTGGCGAATTGCCTACTAGGCGACCGATGACTTGGAGAATGCTGGAGCTCCCTAGTGTGGTGCAATCCGACTGCCCTCAGCATGAGGTGGTCTTCTTTCCTTTGTAGGCTGCGGGAGCTGAGGGACCTGCGAGAATTTCATCTTTTCCTCCTCTTTGTAGGTGGCGGGAGCTGAGAGACCTGCGAGAACTCCATCTTTTCCTCCTCTTTGTAGGCGGCGGGAGCTGAAGGACCTGCGAGAACTGAATCAGAGGTCCCGGGGGTATTTTCCCGGTGGGGGCTCTCCGACGCTTAAGTTAGCACTCTTATTGTAGAGAGCTTTGAAGATAATATGAGAGAGCTAGAGAGCAGGGGTTACTTCCCTTTTTTCATCCCCCTCCCCTTTGGGGGGTGAGGTCTTTATATACCAGAGTCCTCGCGGGTTAGGTGGGTGAAAAGCCTCCAAACGGTAAGACTTGTCGCATCCTGTCAGAACCGGGGTACGGTGGTGAACTCCTCGAGGTCATCAGGCTGGCGCTTGTGTGAGGCGGCCATGTCGGCGCCTGGGCTGGGTTGTCAGAGGGGTGCCTGCGTCAATCGGCGGGTCAGTGTCTAGGCCAGGTCGTCAGGTCGGCACCTGTGCCAGTTGGCGGGTCAGTGTCTAGACCAGGTCGTCAAGCTGGCGCCTATGTCAGTCGGCGGGTTAGTGTCTAGCCAGGTTTGTCGGTGGGCGCCTTATGGGCGGCTTGGCCGGATCATGCGCTAGGCTGGTCCAGGTCGACCAAATCGCGCAGGCAGCGTGCCGCGTGCAGCTCGCGCAGGCTGTGCGCAGTTCGCGTAGGCCTCGCGCTCGCCGCGCGCAGGTCGTCAAGCTGGCGCCTGTGTCAGTCGGCGGGTCAGTGTCTAGCCAGGTTTGTCGGTGGGCGCCTTATGGGCGACTTGGCCGGATCAAGCGCTAGGCTGGTCCAGATCGGCCAGGTCGCGTAGGCCGCGCGCGCGCCTCGCAGTTTTCCCGGGCGCGCGTTAGGCCGCGCGCGCGCCCCGCAGTTTTCCCGGGCGCGCGTTAGGCCGCGCGCGCGCGCCACACAGGTCGCGTGTGCCACGCGCAGGCGCGCGTCAGGCCGCTCGCAGGTCGCGCCAGGCCGGCCAGACTGGTGCCCGGGTGGGTCACCAACTTCGTAAGTTTGTTGGCTGGGTGTTTTCCTAGTTGTCAGGAGGTGCCATGTGTCACAATTTCACTGGAGGGCCAAATCTGCCCTCATCACACCTCATCCAATCCTGTCTTCCATGAAAGAACTAAACATATTGAGGTGGATTGCCACTTTGTGAGAGAGAAAGTGATAAGTGGGGTAATGACTACATCTCATGTGAGCTCAAGAAATCAGTGGGCAGATCTCTTCACAAAAGGATTGTCTCGGGGAAGAATAGATTACATTTGTAACAAGCTGGGACTAATTGATATATACTCTCCAGCTTGAGGGGGAGTGTTAGAATGCTCGAGTTAGGGGTATTTTGGTCATTCTGATGTATCTTATTGAAAGTGAAATGTCTATTGTATCTGAGTTTAAGTTATGTGTCCCATCTTCTATGAGGGACAAAATTGTCTTTCTTGTAACTCAAGTTTTATGAATAAAAGTCAAGTGGGACGGCTAGGAGAGTGACTTTTGAACATCCTCTCTTCTAGTCTGGCCGAACACTCTTCTCCTCTCCTTCTTCTTCTTTCTCTTTTCTTTCTTCTTTCTTCTTCTCTACTTTGACCTAGAATCAACTAGGGTTTATTCACAGGTGCCTAATTCCCAATGTTCCTTTTCATGTGCCTCCTTTTTTCTTGTCTTTGTGTTCAACTCCAAATCCTTAGCCGCTTTATAGCAAGGAGGTTTGGCCAAGCCTATCCCCCCAAAAGTGGGAGCCCTTTATTGGGAAGTGTCTCTTGGAAAAATAAATACTTCGGATGTATTGCCAAAAAAAAAGAAGACCTGGTCCTTGTGTCTCCCCTAACTGGTGTATCCTCTGCAAAGCAAATGAGGAAAGTTGTTTCCATTTACTAATCTCTTGCCCACTTGTTGTAGGCCTTTGGGAGAAGCTTTTTGATCTCTTTGGGTGCAGGTGGACAAAGCCAAGGCAGATCGGTAATCTTTTTGACCCAACAACTTTTAGGTGTCCAAAGAAAAGAGGTAGTCTTGTGGAGGTGTGCAAGAGCTACTTTGGTGTGGATTGTTTGGGAGGAAAGGAATGTCAGAAATTTTAATGACAATGAGAGGGATGGGAATGATCTGTGGGAAAGCATTTAAAATAGAGCCATAAGTTGGGCAAAGACATTGGACCCTTTTCATCACTGCTTCTTTGATGACGTGTGGAGGAATTGGGAGCAAATTGCCAAAAGTTCTGTTGTTAGAATCAAGCCTATGGTGGAGTGGAAACCTCCTGAAGAAGGGGTTATTAAATTAAATTTTGATGGCAGCAGCCTAGGTAATCTGGGGCTGTTTGGAATTGGGGGAGTGTTCAGAAATGCTGTGGGCCGGATCTTAGCTTTATATTCTGGTCCTATAGGTCTAGTAGATTCAGTCAATGCAGAAGTTCAAGCAGTTCTAAAGGGAGCAGGGATTGCTAAGGAGATGGCAATGGAGCACTTAATCATTGAAGGCGACTTGAAACTGGTTGTTGGGTGTTTAAAAGAGCCGGAAGTGACAGCATGGTCCTACAGAGGGGCTTTGATAAGGTTCAGATGGTTAAAATCAAATATGTCAGTGCAAATTCAATGGGAAAGAAGATCGGCAAATGGGTTGGCAGATTCTTTAGCCAAACAAGGGGTACATGGGAATCAGTTTTTTGGGGCTCATTTGTATGCTTTATGATATAGTTTAGAGGCGGCATCTAACACCTCTTTGTGGGGAATTTGTAGTATGTATTCTTTGTGCTGATTAATAAAATAACCTTTATCTATAAAAAAAAAGAATGTTACACAATTTGTAGTATGTTTAAGTAAAACCTTTGGTAACCAAGTGAGCCTTCAAGTCTTTCCACTGTCCTATCAAGCTAAAACTTCGTAGTATAGATCCACTGACAACCAAGAACCTTCTTACTAGAAGGGAGACAAACCAAATCCCAAGTTTCATTTTGATGAAAAGCTAACATCTCTTCTTCCATATCTTTCCTCCAACTAGGATTAAATAAGGCTTCCTAATAAGTTAAATGTCCGGAAGTTGATTATTGAAGGTGACTCAAAGTACTAATAAGTTGGTTGCAAGAGGAGGAAGTGGGATGGTGGAATTATGTTAATGAAAAAGGAAATTAAAGTGGGTGACACTTGGAATGGAAGTCAGATTCCAATGAGTTATAAGAGATGTGAACTCCTTTGCTGATGCATTGGCTAAACAAGGGGTGGGAAGAGATCATTTATTTTGGGCTGTGTTGTAATCTGTTTTTCTTTGGGAGAGCTAAGATAGTTTTTCTCACCCATTTATGATTTTATTGTATCTTATTCCTTTTAATTTTTAATGAAGAATTCCAATTATTGATAAAAAAAGACTAGCATTTGCACCCTTTTTGTAAAGAATATACACTCAATTGCCTAGGGTTCATGTTTGTCTTCTTGTCATTCAAAAAGATGAGCATAATACACATTCAAATATATATAGAGGCAAGCAAAACAAAGAAGAATTAGGAAATAGAAAAGAATAAAAAATCTGATTATGCAACATTGGTGAAGGTATCTGATTAATAAGATAACAAGCTGTAGGAACTGCATCAACCCAGTAGATTTTAGGAACATTCATCTAAATGAGAAGAGCCCGTGTTGCTTCTAACAAATGATGATTCTTGTGTTTAGCCACACCATTTTGTTGCAGTGTGTGAACACATGATGTCTAGTGTCAAATGCCATGCTGATCAAAGAAGCTAGTAAAGGAAGAAGATGTGTATTGTTTTGCATTATTAGATTGAAAAGCACAAATATTAAAGCCAACAACCAAGTGATTCTTGAAAAATCAATAACACAAGTAACAAAATACTTGCATCCCAAATACGAACAATTGGGACCAATTGGACACGGACCCCTAACATTAGAATGAACAAGTTGAAATGGTTTTGACACACGGCTGATAATTCGAGGAGGAAAAGTAGCCCAGTGGTGCTTTCTGAGCTGACATGTATCATGGTCAATAGTTGTGTCAGATTAAAGAGAAAGAAACAAAAGACAGACTTTGCAAGGAAGGATGATCTAGTCGCAATGCAGCTAGAAAGGAGAAACATTAGTAGAGGATGATTGAAGAGCAGTACTCCCTAAACCACCTTGTTGATAGTATAGACCACTAGATTCAAGTCCTCTACCAATCTACCTCTTCATCTTAAGGTCTAAAACCTATAATAAGAAGGTAAAAAAGTAATAGAATAGTTAAGTGGTTTGGTAAATTTACTCATAAACGTAAATGGAAATTGAGGGGCATAAAGTACATAAGACAAAGGAAATTGAGGAGTTGGGTTAACATTTCCAACTCTAAACACTGGGGATGTGGCACCGTCAGCAAGAGTAACATACTCTGAAGAGGAAGATAAAGGGCTAAGCTGAGTGTAGCAAGTTGGTACTTATCATGTGATTTGTAGCTCCTAAGTCAATGACCCATTGAGATGTGGTAGAAAGAAGGTAGGTGGAGCAATTATGTAGCTTCCAATTGTCCCAAGTCAATAGTATGCCCCTCATGATGATAATGTGTGCAGAACCTAACTCCATATAGATCTATGCAATATCCAATTATGTGGCCTCCGAATCCATAATGAGTGCAAAATCTAGAAGATGTGGCACTACAACATCCAGGATCACCTCTAGCACTAGAATCACCTCTACCACCCTGTTTTGTCTAGATAGGCCATGCCCACCATTATCATGTCCCCTTACAAAGACACCTTGATTTCCTCTACCATCACTACCAGAAATAGCAAGTGCAGTGCTGCTTGATTTGAAATGGATCGAGTCTCTGATATCTTGTCTCTCCAAAGCCTAGAGAATACCTCCTCCAAATCTAGTAGTTCTGGGCAGCCCAAAATTTGTGATCTAACTGATTCATATTTAGGTTTAATCCCTAACAAGAACTTAGAAACATAAAATTCTTTCCTCTTCTTCTCCATAATTGTAATATCACTAGTGGTTGGTTGGTTTTTATCAAGTTCTTCACATAGACCCTCTATATTAGAATAATACTCTTTAATAGACTTATCTCCCTGCTGAAGATTAAACAATGAAAGAATGATTGAAACGATTGGTAAACATGAGCAAAATTGTTACTACCTGAATACATTCTCTTCACTTGATCCCGTATCTGCTTGGGTGTATTAAGGAAGATTAAGGAACTGTTAATTTTAGGTTCCATAAAGTTCTATAGCCATTTTCTGATCTGGGCATCTTCTGTTCCTCCTGAATCCAATTTGAATGGGTAGAACTTTCAGCCTCAGGCACCTTTTCGGCAGGGTACTTCACTTTTCCTTTGTCCATAAGAAAGACCTCAACTGACTTAGCCTAAACAACGTACATATTTCTTCCATTCAGTTTTATAAAGATCATCCGGACAGACATAAGTTTGTAGAAACCAGGATTGCAGGTATGGAATTCATTACTTTTCACAAATATGTAGATGGAACCCAAAACAAGCCTTACAAATAACGCTAGAACTATCATTTTTCCTTTTTTTTTTTTGAGGGGGGGGGGGGGGGGTAGGGGGCGATGGCCCCTTGTTGCCCATGCCCATGGTTCCACCTCTTCCTAGAACCATGTATGATTGGATGTGGAAGAAATAGTTAAATTATTTAATGGGTCATCTCTAGCTTTCTTTCTAAGAAATCTCATTCCCTTGATGAACTAGATGCTGAATATGCTACTTGATTTTCTTGGTTCCATGGCAGGTCTTGTCTTCAGTGAATATTTGCTTAGTGGTCAAGTTCCTCCTATTAAAGAAGTCAATGATGAGGAACCACTTTTTCCAGGCATAAGAATTCTAAATATAAATCCCATAGATAAAGTAAGTTGCTTTCTTCCTATATATTGTTCTATAACATGATTTTGTTTTTTCTCTGATGTAACTTTTGAGGAAATGGTTTCAATTATTATAATGGGATATATTGTTGTTCTATAACATGATTGTATTTTTTCTGGGATGTAGCTTTTGAGGATATGATTTCAATTGTTATAATGAGAAATATAGTTTGGGCTTTAGGTCAAGTATCTATCTATTGCTTTCTAAGAGCTTCATCATTATATTTTCTTAAGTAGTCTTGCCTTTGTATGTAGCAGGGTTGGCAAGTATTGAGATATTTAGAAGTGTTATACATGTCTATTAGAGATTACAGCATGAGGACATGACAGTTGATATATGTTAAGTTATGCAGGAATTATAGAAAAACTTGCAAAATTCAAGTGTTAGAACCCTTTTTAATCTATGCTTTCTCATGAAAGGCTTTATACAAGGGTGCTAAGTACCGATGATTTTTCTGACATCACTTGTAGGTACCATTGTCAACATGTGAGAATTATTTTTATTTTTTATTATTTTTGATAAATATGTGAGAATTATTGTGCAAAGTGCCAGGGGTGGGAACAACTCAACACATTGTTTTTTAGGTATCTTAAAATCACTTCTTGTAAGTGACAAGTGATTCTATTCCTAGATGGCTTTCTTCAGGTGCAAGTGCCAGGTGAGGGAAGAAAGTGTTGACTGGACAAAATTTTAAGTTCTTCCTTTGTTGTTGTAGGAGTGTAAACAGAACCCAATTATCCAATTTTGAATTTGAGATTCAATGTAAATGAATTGAACTCAGATAAATTGATTAGTTTGGCAGTCGAATTTGAATAATTATTTCATACTGATTGATTTTTGGAGAAAAGTGGTGATTGAAAAATGGAGTGCTGGGATTTGAATGGGAGGGAGGGAGGGGGGGAAGGAGGGATTGAGAGAGAGAGAGAGAGAGAGAGGAGGGAGGGAGAGGCATTTTGGAGAAAAGTGGTGATTGAAAAATGGAGTGGTTGGATTTGAATGGGACACTAGAACAGTTTCTTCCTTAGATGGTTTTTGTGTTTGGAAACTGGAAAGGATTCATGAAGAGGGAGGGAGGGAGGGAGAGATGCATTTTGGAGAAAGGTGGTGATTGAAAAATGGAGTGGTGGGATTTGAATGGGACACTAGAACCGTTTCTTCCTTAGATGGTTTTTGTGTTTGGAAACTGGAAAGGAATCATGAAGTTCCAAACTTTGTCAGATCTGTCCTAGATTATGCAAATTAAATTCCAAGGATATAATGGTGCGAGTCAATGTTTTGGATAAGGGGTGACCAGATTTTATGGTGTCCTATGTTTAGAAGACCACTATTGGATAGAGAACTTGAAGAGTCTGCTGTATTTTTTTCAGTGTTGGAAGCAATGAAGCTGGATACCAGAAAACCTGACATGAGTTGGTGGAAAGTGTGCAAGGATGGGAAATTTTATGTAAAATCCTTTTATGAAGTTTTATTTAGGGAGCGGGTGGATGGTACTTCTGTTGGAGGAGTTTGGGGCAGAGGTGGAAGCATTTGCATGGCTGTTGGCAATTGATAACTTTATGACCTTGGACCTTTTAAAACCAAGAGTCTTTCAGTTACCTTGCATTTGTGTTGTGTACAATGATAATGAAGAGGATGCTTCACATTTGTTCATCCATTGTAGCTTTGCAGAATTTATATGGAGGTTTTGCCTATCATTGTTTAAGGTTTCTTGGACTGTATGTCAGCCTCGAGAGATCTAAGCATTGTGACCAAGGATTGATGGTGGTAAAAAAAGCAACAATTTTCTCAGGTATTGTACCTTTTGCAGTGTGTTGAGGTATTTGGAAGGAAATGAACAAGCATATTTTTGAAGGAAAAAAATGGCTGAAAAACTAACTTGTTGCTGACATTAGATCTTTGGTCATGGATTGGATGCTTGCACACCCTGATTTCAAGGAGACTAAGAGGGAGGATGGTTTTGGGGATAATTTGTGGACAATTTTGATCTTTGTAACTTTTTCCCTTAAGGATTATGGCTTTGGGATCTGCTTATGTTGTTATTCTCTTTGTGGTGAAAGCTCTTAACCAAAACTTGCAAGTTATTTCATTTTCATTCAATGTAATTTTATCTTTACTATCATATATAGAAAAAATAAAAAGAAAAAGACAACTGTATACTAGTAATACATGTTTCTTCAGTTCAAATGATTGTTGATCAACAACTTACTAGCTGCATAATACTGGTTGAATGATCCCATAAGCTGTTTCAAATGCCCAATTTCGTATCCGTATTCATAGATATGTTCTCGACAAGTGCATGGGAATTTTATTTCCCCATTGCAATTTGTCATCTAACAGATTAGTCAACAGTGATCAAGTCCAGAATGTTTGAGATGATTTCTAATATTATCATTTCCCTTGAAGTTTTTGACCTATTCACATTGGGCATTCTATGGGGTGCATGAATTTGTTGTGAAAAATTACAACTTGGAGAAGGCACTAGGTAGATAATAGAAAGTATTCTCAATCCTAATTTACATGCACCTTACTCCTATGACTTGTGGATATTTGTTCTCAGGTATTGTCAGAAGCACTTTCTATAGAAGCTAAAGAAGCAGCAGCTCAAATTCAGCAGCGTCTGCAGTTGGGATCCAGGCTTAGTGAAGTTATTAATTGCAAGGAGGATGCAATTGCTCTGTTTGATCTGTACAAAAATGAAGGATACATGGTGGTTGAGAACATGGATAGATATTGTGTAAGTACATTCTCATTTTGTCCTCTGAAACTTGAATGGTTGTGGTACCAAGTTGTACGAAGTGCTTTCATGCTGTTGAAATTGATGCTTAGGTCAGGTAATACTTAAGGAGGGTTCATCTCCACAAGACATGCTCAAGTCGTTGTTCCATGTCAACTATCTGTACTGGCTGGAGAGAAACGTGGGGATCAAGCCAAGAAGTGCCACTGATGACTGCAGACCTGGAGGAAAGCTGCAAATTTCTTTAGATTATGTGCAGAGAGAATTCCACCATGTTAAGCATGATGGGAATTTAGCTGGCTGGGATACTGACAGGCTAATTGCTAGGCCATTGGCTAACAGGATTTCTGTAAGCTATGCCACCTCTGCTCCTATAAGTTGATAATGAGAGGCCATGTATGCTTGCATTTACTTCTGTGTCTCTTAACGGAGCAGGAGAATGGTAAAATTTCTTATATATATTTTTTTCTGTTTCATTCTTTCTTGTTATGCCAGCTAGCGAGGTGTCAATGGAACCCTAGCAGTTGGGAATGCTTAGTGGATCAGTTAGCGCTCTCTCAGAACTCATTTAATGTTTCTTATATTTCTACCTTTTTTTTCAGTGCAAAAAGGGTTGGAGAACTCGGGAAGAAGGCAAAATGATTCTTTTGCAAAAGTTACATGGTTGACCTGTTGAAGATCTATAACTCCACCCATCACCAAATTGGTGAATGAAGTGAGGTGGTGCAGGATATCTATGTTGGAGTTGAGATGAGTGTTTCAGCAGTCTCATGAATTTCACTTCAGTGAGGTATATGTCCGAGATACTTTTCAACAGAACGTTAATGAAGGATGTCTCTAGTTTACAATTAACTCGTAAACACAATAATGGGAAGTCTTGTGTACTTTTCGGCATTCTTGAAGTATTTGGTACCTGGCTCATGAAAGAAACTGCTTAGTATACGGTACCCATGTATAAGGTATTGTGAGGCACACGGGTTGATGTACGACACTCGTGTGCCATATAAATTATCAAAAACGGATCTAATTGACCCTATTTTAATTAGTCTTAAATTTTCTTTAATTGATTCCGAAGCTATAGGAGTTATCTTACATGGTACTTAAATGGGGATCTTAAATCTTAATTAAATGGAATTTAAACATTATTAATTTCAAGGGAGGTTTAGGTCTTTTACCATATTATTTTTATTTTTTGTTTTTAAAGATGCAATACAGGCTTAATATTTTGATTTTAGCATGAAGTGAGCAGTTCAGTTGTTACACAATAAATTAGCTTGGGCTAGCTCAAGAAAAAAGAAAAAAACTCACTATATACAATCCCACATGATGACATAAATGCTCATACCCATCTAATTGCTTGAACTTGTGAACAATCGAATTCTTGTTCATATACAATTATAGTTAATAGATTCAATTCTCAGTGGCGTCCTTCTCTCTCACAAAGTGCCCATGATGGTTGAGGGTGCACCAGGGAGCCAGCCAGATATAAATAGGTGCTTTATGGTGGTTATGGTGTAGGGATGGGCGTAGATGATGCGCAATGGATTTGGGCTTCTGAGCTTGCCCCTAGTCTAGAGGTGGAAGGAATGGTTCTGGTGTTTGTAGGGTTGATGGCGAGGGAACCAAATGTGAAGCGGTTTCCCTCAGAGTAGTGGGTATGAGTTAACTTGGGCTTGTTGGTTTTTATTTTGTGTCCCTTGCAAATGATGGGGAACTTGCCCTTAGCTTAATAGGTTTGTAGTAGACGAGTGGGTCACCAAGATTGGGCTCTTGGTTGATGGGTTTACTGGTTCAAGTATTTGCCTATTCAATAATGGGGTTAGGTGAGATAAGGGTTGGGCTTGGTCTTTTGCCCGAAGCCGACTCATTTCAGAACGGAGTTGTTCCATTTGTGTTTGGAATTGATCTATTTGTTTTTGGTGAAGTTGCTCCATGACTCTTAAGAATTGGGTGAAATCCATCCATTGACTTTGGGTGGTAGGGGTGGTTATTTTTGGTTCATGAGTTGTGGGCTACAGGTACTGGCTCAACCACCGATCTACTCTCAAGGGTCCTAAGGGACAGTAGGGTCACCTTTGGATCAGTTACAAGATTTAGGGTCTCTGGTTCCTCTACCCTAGTTAACCTCCTACCAATTTTTTTTCCAATGAGTTGTGGTGTGACTCTTAGGGTGCAGAATTAACTAAAGATAAAAGGAGAAGAGTACCTGTGTGGGCCCGTTGTAATCCAGTTAAATTGCTTTAGCTAGGACAAAATAAAGCAAGGAGAGAGATAACAAGTAAATGAAGAAGAAATTCTATGAGTTGGGCATATAGAAGAATGCAATGAAATGCTTTAATAGGCCACCTAGGGGAGATTTCTAGGGCTTTATAAGCAATGGTTAAGATTTGTTTTTATAGGCTCCTAATGGGTTTAGGGAACCTCAGTTGGGTCAGACTACTCATATACTTCAAGATAAGTCTTGGGTACGTTGCTAAGGCCTCACATTGTTTATCTAGAGCCACCAATCTTATTCAAACGGTGGTTAGATGTACCGGATGTAAGAGAGAAGGGTCCTCTTTTTAGGACGGTTATCCCTAAGCAATCATATCAGGGGCCGCTTATAGTCGAGTTAGAAGGACAAAATGCAATGCAACATGTGTGAAGTGCGTGTAGCCCAAGTGAAGCCCAAAAGTTAGAAAATAATCCTTGGAACTCGGTGTTTCAAGTTAGGCCCTCTTAGAAATTCTCCAATGTAGTTGCCATCTGTGGCTACTCGACTTGGAGAGGGGATGATGAAGTATGGAGTCAACACCTAAGCTTTTAGGAAATGGGAATTAATGAAAATTTAGGGTTTTTCAAGAAAACCAATTTGTTTGGGTGACTCGTTGCCCAAAAGGGATGAAATTCTTAGGGTATAGGGACCAAGGAACAGTGTGGGAAGGTGTTAGGCACCCCACACACGCCGGTTAAATTGGCCTTTACTTTACCAATATTCCAAGGAAAATTTAAAAATTTTTTGAGCTTGAAATAAAGTGATAAATAACACACTAAATTGATAAAAAACTATATATACTAAATTAAACAAGAGAGAAAAACTAACTATGACTTAACAATTAACGGGAGAATAATAATCAATAGGCATTAAATAATGAAAGAATGCCTTAATAATTGGCTAGAAAATTCAAACGAAAATTCAGGTGCACAAGTTGTAAGGTAGGAAACCACAAATAATAATTTAAAAACAATAAGAAAGGGACAATATGCAAGGAATTCTAATTTGACCTAATGCATATGCATGAGATGAAATGAGATTAGCTACTAATTTGATCAATGCTAGTATAGAAGAAGAAATAATTGAAGATGATGTTTTTTTTAAGGCATGCTTAAGGATGTAAAATAAAAGATGAAGTTTGAAGTCTAAGAAATTAAATGCTATATAATGCAAAAATGGAAAACACGACAACTTCCTAATCTAAAAATGCTGATTTATTGAAAATGAACCCTTGAATTGGGCGATTGAAAAAAAAATTTAAATGGAAAACAATGCCCCATACTTTAATTCCTGCAATATGAAATAAATTTTAATTGACAAAACACACTATCAAAAAAAAAAAAAAAACCTAAATGCAGTTGCAAACAAAGAATCTAACGGTTTGTTGATAAACTTGAAAAAGTGAGAAATTATGCCACTAGATACTAAATAATGTAAAATTAGAAAATATTATTAAGAATAAGGGTTTTTAGTGTTCAGTCCATCCAAACAAATCTTAGCTCCCCCATTTAGTTGGGGTAGGTGTCAGTTCGGAATTGATGCCCATGCACAGGTGGGTATTGGTGTTACTGGTGGAGCTCTTTTAAATTTTGAATTGTTATAGGTCTGCATAGAATTCAGAATTCTTAGGTGGAGTGCAGAGTAGATGGGACTAAAGCATGATACGTGCAACAAACAAATGGGAAAAAAAAGGAAAAAAAAAAGAAAAAAAATTAACACTTAAAATTCAAAATAAAAAAGCGACCAAAGCAACCTGATTTTTCAAACAAACTAGCAATATTCGCCCTCGGACAGGCCATAAGTTATCCTACGTGGCTACTTAATAGGAGAAATTAAACAATATAGAATGGAAGACAAGAAAATTTAACCAAGAAAAATTGAACGGAAAACATGAAACTAAATAACAAGACAAAAGCAACTAAATAGTTTGACAAAAGCCATATCTCATAGAAAGTTTCATCCAATTGAAACAGCCATGTTTTTTCCACTGATACGTGCCTTTTAATTAGAAGCTTTTTCTCCAATTAACACAGTGAAGGCACACAGTACGCGAACATCCTCTTGCATTTTGAAACCTTCTTTGCTGATGAAATGTCTCCTGTCAAAAGCCAAAGATAAGAATTTCGTGACAAACCGGTTTTCAGCTACACTCTTTCAAGCGTATTCCAAGCTTCTCTTCTTCAACCCACGACCTCTGGGATGATTTTAGGGAGCTGCGGTGGGATGATTTTATGAGGTTTAGGATGTTTGGGGGAGATGAAAATAGTTTCAAAAGGGTGCAATGAATATAGAGAGCTTCTCAAGCATGTACGTGAGAGAGAGAAAACAAGGATTGTTTCGTGGCAGAGGCATTTTCTTTTTATAGGTCCAGGGTATTTATAAATTGGGTAAATCTTTTAAACTACCCTTATGACTAATTGACTAACCCCTCACAATTGACTAGTACTTTTCTCACTGTTAGTATCTTAAACAGAAAGACGAAAAAGATTATTTTATCTTTTATTTTTCTTCAAATTTTTAAAATAAAATAGAAAAAATGAGAAAAAAGAACTGATTCATCAAAACCCTAACCTTTCAAACCCAGAAGCTCCGTTAAATTAACCATCTTCCATGAATGCTTCAATATTATCGGAACTCTCTCCCTCTGTGTAAAGCGAAACAATTGTTGTTCGTAATGAATCTCGATTGCTTCAATTCCATGAATGCTTCAATAACCAATTCCGCTCTGGAAATCTTTAAATCTTCCTATCCCTTCTTTGTGCTTTTAGTCGAATTCTTTCTCTTCATTTACATCTGGGTTTGGAATTTGGAAATAACAAATGGATAGAATGAAGATCGTCTGAATTTTCAGATTTGTCTAGGCCTCTTTTCTTTTATCTCAAGCGGCTCCAAAATTGGTTAATTCGTCTTCTTTCATGCCATTAAGGCTCGTAATTTTGGATTGGAAGAGTTCCATGTCGGTTCTATCTTTCTATTTTATGCTATTCGATTTGTATCTCGAACTTCAACTTCATCTTTCACGGGGAGTTTTGAGGAATGTCTGGGGCGGGACAGGCTGTCAAACACGTAGATTTTTAAAAAATGGAGACGAAGAAGACATCTGAAGATGAACGGCGTTCAGGTTGTTGCAATCCTGTCAAGACGTCGGGCCTGTGTCCATGGATCATGTCCTAGTGCTGCGTGAAACCAAGGAAGAGAGGGAGCTGAGGATCCGTAGTCTTTTTAATTTCTTTTATGATACACATTTGAATGGTATTAGTCAATTGTTAGAAACATAGAGATAGTATTAGTCAATTTTTAAATAGCAAGGGTACACTTAGTCGATTAGCTAAACCATAAGGATAGTTTAAGAATTTACCCTTATAAGTTTTTTGAGAGGATGGAGGTTTGAGATAGGAGACAAGGGAGATCAATGGATGAAGTTTAAAGGGATTTTGGAAGAAAATTGATTGAGAGAATGGGCTGTCAAGACAGCTTTGGGAGAGATCCTCTCAATCCATTAAGACAATGAACGGAAAATTTCACTAATTTACCTAAATTGGTCATTCCAAGTTTAGGTGATTAGTTTGATTGATTGGAGGCTCCTAACTAGTCAGATCTTGGATTTTAAGATGGTTCTAGAGGCTGGGAGAAAGGTTTGGTCGTAAGATGCCCTACATTCGAAGATATAGTAAAGAGGGTTCCAAACGGAAGGCCCAGATCAAGTCTAGCTTTGGGTCTCAAGATGGAGGGATTAACGGGGTTAGAATTGGGCGTTCTTGGTATGTTGGACTCAGAATTTTGAGATCTATCCATCTATAAGGTTGGATTTCAGATTTTGTGTGGGATATGGTTCAGGATAAAAAATGGTCTTGATCGGACGATCAAAATTGGTTCTAGCTTCAGGTCTTGAGATGAAGGGGTAATCGGTGTTGGATTTGGGAGATCTTGGTGTCATCAGATTTGTATTTTTTGCCTCTACGTACTTATGATTTTGGAGTTCTGATTTGGTGTGAAATAAGGTTTATGATCAAAATGACTCCAATCGAACGATTGAAATTGATTTCGATTTCAGTTCTTAAGATGAAGAGGTCAACGGTGTTGGATTTGGGTGATCTTTGAGTTATTGGATTTGAATTTTTTATATCTATATACCTATGGCTTTGGATTTCTGATTTGAGGTGAAATGAGATTCAAGATCAAAATGACTCCGATCGGATGATCAGAATCGGTTTCGGCTTCAGGCCTTAAGATGAAGGGGTAAACATCATTGAATTTAGGTGATCTTGGTGTCATTGGATTTGAATTTTTGTAATCTACATACCTATGGATTTGGATTTCTGATTTAACGTGAAATGAGGTTCAGGTTCAAAAATGACTCTGACCAAATGATCAGAATCAATTCTGAATTTGTGTCTTATGATGAAGGGGCAAATGGTGTCAGATTTTGGTGATCTTAGTGTGGTTGGATTTGGCTTTTTGGGCTCTATGTTCCTATGGTTTTAGATATTCGATTTGATGTGAAATGAGGTTTATGATAAAAGTGATTCTAATCGGATGATCAGAATCGATTTCGGTTTTGGGTCTTAAGATGAAGGGGTAAATGGTGTCGGATTCAAGTGTATTGTTGGATTTGGATTTTTGGGATGTAAGTATCTATGGTTTCGGATTTCTAATTTCACATGAAATGAGGTTCAGGATCAAAATGGTTTCGATCGTAATTGGTTCCGGTTGGGTCTTAAGATGAAGGGGTAAATGGTGTCGGA
Source organism: Nelumbo lutea (assembly GCF_056320005.1). Taxonomy (NCBI): domain Eukaryota; kingdom Viridiplantae; phylum Streptophyta; class Magnoliopsida; order Proteales; family Nelumbonaceae; genus Nelumbo; species Nelumbo lutea. The sequence continues at coordinate 27,059,655 of NC_142690.1, read as the reverse complement.
TTCAGGTGATGTTTGTGTCATTAGATTTGGATTTTTGGGATCTATATACCTATGGTCTTGGATCCTTGAGGACCCAATGTTTTTTAAAATTAAAAAAGTACCCTTAGGTTGATTGAGAGGTCAGCTAAAGTATGCTTGAAACTCAAAAGTGTTACATAAAGACTAAAGAACGCAAAAATGGAGTATTTACACCTAGGATGAGCATTAAGCACTAGAGTAATCGGGAGGTGGTGTTCTTTGAAGACATGGTTGCTAGTGCACTAGAGAGAAAAGAAACATGAGGCTTTTCGTATTAGTTCCATAGATAGCATAATCTGATGTTGTTAGGACCAAGTTCGAGCAAAAAATGGGAGTTTAGATCTCCTGCCCACACAAACTCTGCCATTGTTTATCTTAGCCACACATGGAGGACATCTCATCCTCTACATAGTATTGTATGGGGAGAGATGTTCCCAATTCATAGGGATAGTGTGTTGTGGGTAGATGTGGGCATGAGATCCAAACTCCCAAAATGGACAAATAGTAGATAATCCTAGCAACTTGGATGAACTGAGGTGGTGTAGTGTTCACTCTTAAATCGAACTAAGACCTTATTATTTTGTTGTATGATGTAATTAGACAAAGACCTCCCCTCAATTAGCATTCCGTCAAGATGAAGTTTTTCTTAGAGTCCAAATTTACCCCTTCAATAAAATGACCCATTCTTCTCACTTGTGGAGTGTGGACAGCTAATACCTTTTCCCAACAACCCAGCTGCTAGGAATACCTCTACAATTTTGGTCATGGGATTCCCAACAACAATATTAATAAAAATAAAAATTATTGCATAAAAGTTACTAAGAAATAAAGGAAAGAGATATTAATCTGATATATAATGTTAACGTACAATCAAAGATCGTAGTGTGGCCGGTAACTCTGATTAATTACAGAACTGGTGAGTAATAAAGAGGCAGCCTATTGCAGTGGTTACTGTCATTTTCCGGCCACCGGTAGTGGTGATAGTGGTAATGGTTTTAGTGGGTGACGGGGAATTTCTTTGTACTCTTGACATGAGCTATTGGTGCAAAAATTTCTTTTTTCTATCTATTTTATAATCGTGTAAGCTCCAACTTTTCTTTCGATTTTATAGATTCTTAAAACTTTGAGCAATGTCAACATTGAGAGGTTCTAAACTGGAAGCAGGAAATTAAAATCCCATCTTCGTCTTTATTTACGACCCTTGAAAGAATGGTAGGATCCATCGTATGGACACCAAAAATGTTGCGGAATAGGTGGGCGAATTTCAAAAAAAATTTCCTACATTCTTCCAACTGGCAATCATATTCCCTAAATTTAGAATACAATATTCAATGATCCTATTTGAACCATAACCGAACCAGATCTGAACCAAAAGACAAGGGAGGAATTATACATGATCCAGAGAAGTAGTATCTCCCAAAGTTGGTGTTCACGCCCAAAGAAGACACCAAGAACCGCTCCTGCTGAAGATGACACAACAATCTATAGAACGGTACCAGCAGAGTGCATCCTACACACTGGATCCTTTACAAGAATCCTCTGGAAACACTGAGCACCAAATCTTTTCAGTTCCTTCTGCGAAACTGATATCAAGAATTGATTTCTTGATTTCTTTTCTCAAAGATCGAATCTTTTCAGAGAATGGCGGCAGCTGGAGGAGAACTCTTGAGATGAAGATGGCGAATGTTGCTTCTCTTCTCTTTGGAGTGTATGAGATCTTATCTCAATTCGCAGGAAGATTTTCTTGCTCAAAACCCTAGGTTCGAATTTTATTAATTCTCTTAGGATTTCTCCTCTTTCTTCTTGATTAAGAAATCTCCTAATCCTATTAGGAGTTATCCCAATCCAAGTCAGCATCTAGATAGGGGATGATCTTAATTCTATCTGTAGATTATGTTAGCTTACTCTTGATCTTATCAGAAGATTATTATATTCAAATCTGATTAAAATTTGGTCTCCTGGAGTGGATTAGGTTAAAGGCTCAATCCTTTTGCTAACCTTAATCTCAGATCCGCCCCATAAGTGGGTGATCATATCAGCCCAATTCGAAATGGGCTTTTGGCCCATTAAGTAATCAATGCTCAATTGGTTTCCAATCTGCTGCCCGGTTGGGTTTCTTTGTATGGTGTGGGACCCAAGCATTGATCTACACACCAGCCACATGGGTTCGGCCCAGCCTTTATTACAAGGCCTAGCCGAATTCACTGAGAAGCCCAGTGAACCCCTGAGCCCATCACATGGACCCTATGGGCCCAACATTTACACTAAGTGGTCCCTAGGCCAAGCTATCTAATAAAAACCCAGGGACTGTGGGTAGGTGCAAGATTAACCCATCAAGTATTATCCTAAATGGCCTTACACTTAACCTCTCAGCCCATAATGATCAAGCACTACCCAACAAGAGAGGACCTCTCTCTCGGCTGCAAGGAACAGTGCTGCACTCTCTTCTCACATGGATCCCGGGAATTAAAACCATTTGCAAACAACTTGAAAACGAAAATACCTATATATCATATATATAAATTTTACAAAACAAAATTCCAACGATTGAAATCAACTGCCGACAGTTTGGTTTCCATCAGAGAGAGTGCATTTTCGATCATTACCTTTGTCCGACAAAGGGGTTGATCCTGTCACTATGATCACTCACTTAGATGAATTCTCAGATTGTCCCAACATACCCAGGTTTTGATCATCGCTAAGGATTTCACTGATTGGCATATCAAAGACAGCCCAATCCGACACCTAGTGAAATATTATAATCGATTCTAAGGGTCGGTGTAACTTTCCAGTTTTGCTCATCTGTCTCTAAGGTCCAGGGCAATACTGAAAATCCGGTCCGGTTCAAGGATTCGAATAATCCCATATTGCATGTGCCTCGGATCTTACCCTGGTGGCCGAGACAGGCCATTCAAACACTTGGCGGCACACCAATATCAGCCTTGGCAGGATAAATCTCCCTAGACTTATCCAATGGCTATGGACATTTAAAACTAACACGAGTCTCATTAAGTGTCCAGTTTTAAGGTCTTATAGAGAATCATACCATACAACATGAATCAAACATGCACTTTATTTATTTACACTAAATGTCAAAAGTACATCAAGTCAGATTGAAGCTAAGGGCATACAAAATTGTCTAACAACTCTTACATCTGCATCTCATAGATTCTTCATAATTTTGATAATAGGGGGTTTAATATTCTGATTTAAGCATAAGGCGATCAAGCAGTTTTGTTCAGTTGTTACAGAACAAATTAAACTTCTCGCTATAAGCAATCACACATGATGATGACATAAATGCTGATCAAACCCATCTAACTGCTTGAACTTATGAACAATCAGATTCTTGTTCATATATAAATATAGTTCATCGATTAATCAATTCTCACCGAGGTCCTTCTCCTTCACAAAGTGCCCATGAAATCCGTAGGGTACCCTTTGGGGAAGCTTCACAGCTGCAACCACATCCAGATTTGGGGATTTGGCATCCATCACCATGAATTTGGACTCGCCGGTGGATTCATCATGGACGTATGATACAAGATAACCGTCATCCTCGTCCAACTGATCATCAGGAACACTGACATCTCTTGCCACGAAGAAGGGCTCTCCCCCAAAGCAACCAGGCCCATAGAACCTGCTGGAAACCTCACGCCCCAGTTCCAAATCAAGCTTCACAACACCTGACATCTTTGGGACTTGATCAGCCACGCCGAAGTAGGCATACCTACTCTTTCTCCCTACGTAAGTAAGATTGATTCTACCAAACTCTAGACTTGTTGGAGACAATGTAGCTCTAGAAACTGAACCATCTCTCATGTCAATTCTCACCTTTTCCACTGAGAAATGAACAGTCTCTAATTCATGGAAGAAGTGCTCTATGGAGAGGCCATTGGTTGCAAGAAGGTTGATGACATTTTCATCGTGATCTTCTCCCCAAGCGTTGATGATGTGCATGGCATTGAATCCTGGAACTGAAAACCACTTGATTTCTGACTCACTCGTTGCATACCGTGGAATGACACCAATCCGTGGCACCTTGTCTGGATCAAAGTCCAGTGGCGTTCCCCTAGCCATCACCAGTTTAATTGGCTTCATGACTAGCTGTGTCTCTGCAAATACTGTGTACCTCTTGGTTATGGCGAAATCATGAATGAATGTGGGGCGCTGCACAGAGACGATGGGTAGGTTTGATACCTTGGTTCCATTTACATCGAAGTGGAATAACGTTAGAAAAGGAGGTACTACTAGGCTGCAGCGGAATGCGAACATCTCTCCTGTGGAAGCATCCACCTTTGGGTGAGCAGTCATGTTCATGAATAGTTTCTTTTCGAACTCAAAGCGGCCTATGGTCTGAACATCACCTTCATTCGTCAAATGGATGACATAAGGGAGGTCTGATTCACAGAGGGCGAGGATCTTATTGGCAAAGAAAGTTAGGCTTGTATTAGCTGAGCCAAAACCTTTTCTGGGTTTAATCTCTCCTGTAACTATCCTTCCAATGAAGGCGGCACAACGAGCGATGTCAGCGAAACTGTAGAAGCCTGAAAGGAAATTAGGGAAAGCTGGAGACCCAAGTCTTTGCTCAAGGCTGTATTTATATGTCTTCACGTAGCGGCTGCAGAAGGTTGCACAACCTTGGGATATACGGAGAGAGTGAAGCATGCCATCTCCTTCAAACTGGTGGTAAGGCCCATGAGGTTGGTGCTGAGGGTTGGGACCATTGCGGATGTAAACGCCATTAAGGGAGGGTGGGAGCTCTCCATCCACCACTGGGCATTCGGTTGGGGGTATCTCGTCGACGGGTGCAAAATTTCCGGTGAGGATTTGCTTAGGGTCAACAGAGGAGTGGTGGGGAGGCATGAATAGGGTTTTGATGAGTGATGAGTTGGTGGCTTGGAGGCTAAGTGATTTTGCTGATAATTCAGTAGTAATGGTTTTCCAGTAATAATTAGTTTTCTTTTGTTTGATACAGCTGGATTTGGATCTAGAGTGGTGGTGAAGAGGTGCTGAGAGAGGTGAATCGAATACCACCATCGTTTTCCTTTCGTTTCGCTGGGAATTCGAAGAGAGGTGTTGGAAGGTGTGAAATGATTTGACGGATGGAGAAGAATTGACACTGGTGTCCATTTTACACAGGGTTTCTAACAGAATTGTAACTTTTTGCTCTGAATATTATTAAAAGGTAATATTTTTATAAAATAATTAGAATAAGATAACTATTTTTTAAAAATATAAAAATAGAGCAATATTACTGTTCATCGTTTTCTTATGCTTGGCCGGAGGCTCGAGAAGTTGGAAAAGAACATGCCTTGCCCACGTCCAATTTCATTCAATATCAGCAACGTCCACCCTAATAAACACTCACGCAAAGAGTATGGATCACATTTTCTGTTTGGCCCCACACTTTGAAGGAGGCGTTTGCCCCCACGCTTCTATTTGGTAATTGCTAGCAATTGGGATCGGTGGGTTGGGTTCGGGTTGGGTCAAGACACTTTGGGTTGATTTCGGGTCGGGTTGAATTTTAGGTTGGATTGTCAAATGCTAGATCCTAACTCTAATTTTGGTTAGGGTTGACCCATGGGTCAATTCGAGTCATTCCAAAAAATAATTAAAATTTAAAATAAAGAATAAATGCATGAAAAATGCCAAAATTAAAGGAATTAACCTTAAAATTCCAAATATAAAATAAAAAAACTTGAACATTTAACAATTCAAAGAGTAAACAATAAAGAGTAAAGATTAAATAGTAAAAATTAAAGAGTGGAAGCTTCTAACAATATGACCCAACCCAACCTAGTTTTTTCGGGTCGAATTGGGTCGGGTCATTCTAAAATTCAGGTAGTTCAATATGAGACCCTAACCCTATTTTTTCAGGTTGGATTGGGTCCGGTCATTCTCAAATTCAGGTAGTTCAATATGAGACCCTAACCCTATTTTTTCGGGTTGGGTTCATGGGTTGGGTCAATTTTTTGCTAGGTCTAGTAACTACTTATTGTTATTGTTTTTCCCCTCTTATAATTGTGATTCGGTGCTAGCTTTTTCATGGTAAATTCCATGCAATATACCTTTCTATTTATCCATCTAATGGTCCAGAATTAAACCCCATCTCATTTTATTATTTTTACGTCAATAAATCCAATGGTCCAATTTGGTCATATAATTATTTGAAAATTAATTACAGCAATAATTTTTTGTAATAATTTATTATTTCTATTTAGAATTAATTACACTGATAATTATTTTTTTGGTTTTTATAGTAATAGTTTCCGGTAATAACTTACCAAATAATGTATAGTAATAAATTAATAAATTGTGATAATTAAATAATTTTGAGAATCAAATTAATAATTTCTGATAATATAATTGTTCAGAAATTAATTGTGGTAATAAATTATTTGGAAATTAATATTTTTGGTAATATATTATAATATTTTTGGTAATAATTCAATAAATTATTTGAGAATTGATTATAGTAATTATCAAGTAAATTAGTAAATTATTATCATCAAATAATGTTTTACAATAAGAATTTACACAAATAATTAAGATATAAATTAGTAGAAATAGCATAGGGGTGGTAGATCTGTCCTAAAAGTTCATATTCGGTCATCTTCTTGATAGTTATTAGGAATGACAATGAGGTGGGGAAGGGATATAGGGAGACTCTCCCCATCCCACTCCCGTGAAAATCACCATCCCCTTGTTAACGAGGACAAGGTTATCCCCATCCCCATCCCCGTAGGGATCCCCATTCCTTGTGATTTTTTATAATGTTAACCATATTATTTTTGTTTTTATTTTATTTTATTAAGAAATACAAATAAAGTAATTAAAATTTATAATCCTATTAGAAATATTAAAACATATTCAACCATTTTTTTAAAATATTAATATATAGATGTATGTGTGTGTATAACATATACATACATATATACATATATATTAGTGGGGATCCCATGGGGCGGGGATCGGGGTCCCTGCACGGTAGGGAGTGCTCTCCTCATCTTCACGGGGGAAAAATCATCCCCATCCCCACCCCATTCGGGGCGGATCCCCACTAGGGTCGGGGAAATGGAGAAAATTGCTACCCCTAGTAGTTATTATCGTTGATTGATAAAGAAACGCCTATAACATATCAATGATACTCTAATTGCAAAGAAAGCTATTCAGAGTAACCTCCTCACGCTGATGATAAGGAAGGGCTGCACTTGATGGCGAAGCCGCAACCTTCTTCTTTGCCGCGGCTTAGAGGCGACAAATCCTAGCCTCTTTGTTGGAGTCCATCTTTGTGTCTGCAAACTACGTGATATTATTGGCGATTAGCACCTAGGGAGTCTTTAGGCGTTCTGGGCTATGATGCATGATAAGGGCTCAATTTCAACACAAAGATGGCATCCATTTTTATGAACCCTTTAAGGCTTTCATTGCCCCTTATCTAAGGAGTATGTGGTCGACTCTAGGATTCAAGGGATGTTTTATATTGAAGAAGGAAAGGCTAAGGCTCAATCATGGATTTCAAGGGATGGGGGTGTAGAAATAGGTGGCTTGGTATAATAATCGACCAAAGATGGCCTCCCCTTTTATGAACCACAATCAGCAGTTTTGCCCCTAGTTTCTAATTTAATGGTAGAAAGGAGCTTACTTTTTCTTTTTCTTTTCTTTTTTTACACCCTAACTTTTGTCTGAGCTACCCTTTCAGATTTTCAACTCAGCGGGTTATGCATAATATTTTTTATCCTATTAGCATTGGTAAGCCTTGGGAGTTCATTTCCATCAAAATCAACAAGTGGAATACCATAACCAGGCAATACTTCTTTGATGGCATAGGGCCTCTTAGTTGGGCTTAAACTTGCTCCTAGGCCCTAGCATCATGACGGTCTCCCATGATGGTTTTGGGTACTAGATTTCCCGGTTGAAATTCCCTTGGTCGGACCTTCTTTCCAAAACCTCTAGCAATTCCTTTCTAGATTAAATTTGATGTGACACAAGGCTTGTAGTCTCTTCTCATCAGTATTCAGCAACTCCTTTACTCTAATTTGCAACCAATCTTTTTCAGATAGGGCATCTTCCATTAAGATCATTCTAGTCAGGATCTAGACTTCAATCGGAAGTATCGGTTCCATCCCATACACCAAGGAGTAGGGTGCAACACTAGTCGGAATGCAGATGTTGGTACAATAAGCCCATAAAGCATAGGGGAGTTTCTCATGCCGGTCTTTATATGTCTCTATGATCTTTTTCAATATACAACCAATTGTCTTGCTGGCGGTTTTGACAACTCCATTTGTTTGAGATCTGTAAGGTGAAGATTTATGCCTTTTGATCTTGTACTTTTCAGAGAGGGAGTCAAGACATTAGTTGTCAAAATTCAATGCATTATCAGAAATGATTTCATGTGGCACTCCAAATTTGTCGATTATATTATTCATGATGAACTTGGCCATATACTTTTGGGTGTCATTCTTGTAGGTTACTGTTTCGACCCATTTTGTGAAATAGTCAATTACCACAAAGATGTATTCATGTCCATTAGATACCTTAGGAGTTATCCCACCAATGATGTCCATCCTCCATACAAAGAGTGGCTAGGGGAAGGCTAAGTTATGAAGTTCAATAGGTGGTGCATGGATGAGGTCTCCGTATATTTGACATTGGTAGCATTTTTAACAAATTTGCAATAGTCCTTAACCATGATGCTCCAGTAGTACCCCATTCATTGTATTTTCTTGAGGAACATGTGTTCATTCATGTGGGGTCTACAATCACCCATATGGACTTGTCTCATCATCTCAATTGTTTTTTGCTCAATTAAGCAAAGTAGGTGAATTCCATATGAGACCCTTTTGTGCAATTTTCCTCTTCGTATATACAAATATCGTCATCTTGTCTTTTCTTGAAAAATCCTACCTTCCAAGTATAGTTGGACGTCGTAAAATAAGTTTTAATAAATATGGCAACCCTTCAATAAAAACAGATAGCTGCTCTAGAATAAAACCAGATAGGTTCCAACACGTCTCCCTCTTGAATAAACCCAGTCACCAACATAACTGCAGATATAAAGAATTAATTATTACTGACACCTTGCTTTCACACTCAAGAAGAGTGGCTAGCTACTGATTAGCATTGGTAGAAATTAATTATCTTTAAAAGCAGTTAATTGTAATGATCACATGGCAAATATTTAATACACGGCCATTTTCTCTTCCTATAAATCAATGAAAGCATTAGGACCAATTGCTTTCTTAATTGTGAATACAGATTGTTTGTTAAATGTTAATGTTGGTGATTAGATCTGGTGAGATTAAAAATCCTGCTTCCAATCCAAAAAGGTGACGAAATTGTCAATAATCGAGCTAAGATTTTTTTTTAAAATTCTTTTTTCATAGTTTAACAAAAAGATTTACTTGACAAAAATAAAACAGGATGGAAAAAGGATATATACAAAAAAAGGGTCATTTACTTAGACACTCACTATAGTTTAAGGTATTTATTAAAACCTACCATTAGTTTGCAGTACTAAAACATTCTCTACAGAGCATAGATTGTAGTTTGCTTATATTTTACTTAAACACCAATATTTTAAAAACCGACTTGGAACAGGACCCATTTTTACAATTGGTTTTTGGGTCAGCGGTTTAATAGTCCGATTTCAACAGATGACCCATTCCAACTTAAATAATAATTAAAATAAAAATGGTCAAAAACTGTTATCCGGGTCGAATAGGTCAATGGTTTGATCATATAGGTCAACAGGTCACTGTAACTAAGTTAACGATTTTTGGCCAATGAACAGATTAAGGGTGAAACAGAACTAGTTGCCTAAATGGTTTCTAGGCCGAATGGTCCGACCGTCTAGGTCAATGATGAATCGAAAACCATGCTTAAGATCCAGTCAGGAACCATTTGCATTTCTATATGGAAATGGCCATATGACCTCTTAAGACAAGTCGGAATATGAAGGGGCATTGGTCCAAGGTTTTTATTCCAAAAATAACCCTAATAGTTCTCTTATCAACCTTTTAAGAATAAATAAACTAACCCTCTCCTCACATTATGGCTTTTTTTGGAAAAGGGGTAGACTAAGTGTGATATATGAGAACTGTTAGGGGTATTTTTGGAATAAAAACCATTGAGTCCATTCCCTTTAACATTTTCCACTTTATATCTGGTCATTCCCGAATAGAAAACAAATAGTTCCTGATGGAGGGCTAAATAAGTAAGGCAATTGCAAACTATTAAGGGCGTATAGTAATATATACAAACTAGAGAGTAGGTTTTAATAAAGAGGACCTTAATCAATTCCAATTTAAACCAAATTGCTTGCTTACTAATAGTAAGAAAATTATCAAATCAGGCAATGTTGGTGATTTGGGTTTTTCACATCAAATGGTGATTTGGGTTTTTCACGTCAAGATGGATCAAGTAAAATTACAACACTTATAAGCCTGCTTAACATGCTGGACTAAGTTAACGAAGGGGACCGACACAGGCCCAGTCAAGCCTTTAAATCCGAATAAATTTCTAGCTTCGAGTGTTATTGGTGGTAGTGTTAGACCCAATTATGTTGAGGTGTTAGGTAGGGGTGAGCAAAAAAACCGAAAAACTGAACCCATCGAAGCCAAACCAAAATTTTGGTTATCTAAACTGACTAGTTTGGTTTCGGTTTAATATTTTAAAAAATCGAAGGTATCAATTTGGTTTTGGTTAACCAAAATAGAAAATCGGTAGTTAACTAAACTGATCGGTATACATATATTTATATATATTTTATATTTTTTATACATTATAAATTAATAAATATGCATTATATCTATAAATTTATATATTTATAATATATAATATATTATATATTATTTAATATTTAAAACATAATATTATATACATTTCTAGTATTTTTATATATTTATATATTTTTTTATAATAAATATTGTAAATAATAAAAAACCGAAAAACCAACCAACAAAACCGACGATTAACTGATCGACATCGGTTACCCCAATTCGGTTCAAAAAATTAGCCCACGGTTCAGTTAACCAAACTGTGAACACCCCTAGCATTAGGCTCAAAGAGTAGGGGTGCAACTTACGCAGGCCTAACCCCTAACCTGAACTCGAATTGATCCAATTCAAAATTTTGAACGGGCTGGTTTTGGATTTTCTGTCTTTAGTTTGGGTTTGGGTCCAAGAATTTGGACTTTTTATTTTTCGGGTTAGATCAGGCCTAGCCCTTAGGTAGCCCAAAACCAGCTCGAGCCCAGCCCTATATTATCCCAACTACAGTAATGTTTTAAAAAATGATCCAAAACCGGAACTGTTTTTTTGTTCGACTATTTGACTGTTCAGTTTAAAGTTCAAACAGATGGCCTGTTTTGACCAAAAAAATTAAAAAACAATAAGTTAGTCAAATACTGTTGAATGGGTTGATAATTCGACCGCCCGAGTCAATAGGTCATTGACCAATTCAACGATTTTTGGCCAGAGATCGAATTTGGGGTAAAATGAAACCAATTGCCTAGATGATTTTTGGTCCAAACGGTCTGACCATCCGGATCAATGGCAATTGAAAAACATTGGAAAGAAGATGTAAATTGCTGAAACCTCTTTCAAATTTCTTATTGTTGCTGAACCTTACCCCTTGTTATTGTTGTTAATGGCAGCTTCTGAACTTTTTTGATACCATGGCAGTTAGACCCCTGCCATATATTTGACATTATAAACTTAACTGAAAATGCTGTTGTCACACTATTTTTTTAAGGGAAAATTTATGATGCGGAAAAGATACGGTATGTGAAGAGTTTTGGTCATGGTTTTCAAAATCAGATCGGACTGGACGGTTGGACCAGAAAAACTAGGAACCGGTCAGGTGATCGGTTTTGGTTTTCTCCAAAACTGGATTTTCTTCAAAAACGTTGATTTTGGTCAGCAAACCGCTGACCTGGGCGGTTAACCATTTGAATGGTTTTGACCGTTTTTTATTTATTTTAAATTAATTATTTTTTATTTTTTGTTAGAACAGGCCGACCTTTCGGTTTGAATGGGCGGACCATTCAACCCGGTAATCAGACCCCTGACTGGTTCGGTCTTTAGGTCAGTTTTAAAAACCATGGTTTTGATCAATCAAAACCCACCCATGAATTTTGATAAATAACACTTGACTGACTACCACATTTATGATTCCAATTGATTGATCAAAAGTTTTTCAAATATGATATCTTTTTTCATATCATAGCTGAACGCTTTTTAAAATGTCAAGTCTGCTCTTATTTGACATGAGTGGGGCTTTTACTGAGAAAAATACCCTTGATCAATTCGATGGAGATAAACAATCAATCTCTTTTTCATTCTTCAACTTGCTACTGTAATTAGGGATGTCAATTGGACTGGACTTGGTCCAATCCAATCCAATACAATATGAATCCATTACAAATGGATCAGGTCTAATCCAATCTAATGAATATTTTAGATTATTTTGGATCAGCCCAATTCAATGTTTAGACCGTCCAATCTATTCAAAATCGTTTTAATTTAGATTAGCTTTAATCCAAAGTCCATTGACACCTTTATTCTTATCTTCTATCAGTGGACCTGCAGATTTTAGCTCAAACCAACCCAATCCAATATATATATTTATTTTGAAAATGCAACCCAATCCAATATAAATCCATTATGGATATACCAGTCCAATCCAATCTAATAAATACTTTGAACTATTAAATTTGAACCGGTCCAATTCAATATATATTTTATAGGTCTGTCCAATCCATCCAAATCGATTTTGGTCTGGACAGAATCCAATCCAAAACCGGTCCATTGACACCCTAACTGTAATCCAAGAATTTCTTGATCTCATGGTATAAACACGTTTGAAACTGCACCACGATAGAAAGAAGCTAACCCTTCCATGCATCCATCCTGTAAATCTTTCTCCAGCAGTCGAGTACTATGGTACGTTGGCTTCTCCAAACTAGACTGGATCATCATCTGCCTCCATACAATTTCAAAAGGCTAAGACAATAAGCCTACCAAGGTTAATTGTAACCGCTTGTGCCACCAACCAACGTACCAACAGTTTCACCGACTCTTTTGACATAGTCTCCAGGTTACAATCTATTATAATTAAACCCATTTAATTGATGGAAAAAAGTGCAATCTCTCTCTCTATATATAAAATAAAGTGGTCATGAATATGCACTTTCCCAATAAGCTAAATAATCTATTCTATTAAAATTTATCCTAAACTACCTCCCCCACTATTCTTCACTTTTTCCTAATTTAGTAGCGAGTTTCTCTCTTAAATTATCTCTAATTCCTATTTATCCTTTCCCCTACTTTTATCTATATCTATATAAAGAAAGTTCAGATTAAAAAATTAAGAATTATTTAACTATTCTAACAAAATTATATAATAACTTTAAAATAATTTTAAAAACACAAAAAATAATTTTATATTTTTACAAAATATATCACGGAATTATGTACTAACAATTTAAATTATATATTTTTTTCTGGATTATCAATTTAAGTGTTTCTCAAATATTTAATAATATGTAATAGCTTTAAATAAATAAAATTAAAATAATAAAATATTTAAAATATTTTATAGATTATTTAAATATTTAAATAACTAAATATTTATCATAACTAGATTTTAAATAGTTAAAATAACGAAGTTATATAATAAATTTAAAAAAATTCATCAAAGTAGAAAAATAATTATAACATACATACATACATACATACATACAACAAACATACATACATACATACATGACATCATTTTATACAATTCTGTTGTTACATATTCATCATATTAAACAAAAATAAATGTTAAAATAAGAATTACTTTTATTGATGATGAAAATGGAATACATGATTTAAAATCAACCGAAAAGGTAAAATGGTTTTTCCATCCAAGTGACGGGTTAGTGGTTAAACTATCCATGTCAAATGGATTTATTATTAAATAATAAAATACATACAATTCTAGAAAATGTAGAAATTTTTCGATAATTTTGGGTGCATTCTATAATATTATATATTCATCATATAAAAAAGTATGATTAATGAAAATTATTTTCATTAATGATAGAAATGAGATAAACATTAGGATAAAAAATAAAGAGCATTAATGTCTAACACATGATACGACTAACCATGTCAAATGGTTCAATAATTTAATTAGTTAGGTCATCATAGGCAAGTGGTTTAGTAGGGATGCAAACATATCAGATCATATTTGAATTAAGGTATATTCAATCTGATTTGGTCCAAAGATTCGATCAGATCTCATAAATATTGATTTGAATCCGAATCCAATCAAAATGTCAGATATTTGAATCTGAGATGATCAAATTTAATTTTTTAAAAAAGTAATAAATTATTACAGGAAAAAGAAAAAATAACAGTTGAAATATTGAATTGGTATTCTATAATATAGAGTATCCTCATCTACAAAAAGGGGATAAGAAAATGTGTTGGGTTGTGGGGTCTAAATGAGTTAGAGTTCACATCTCCGCCGTGTATTGGGAACATCTCCTGATGATGATATTATCGGTTCTAGTACTATCATTGTGGGGCAGAGATGTGATCTCGATGGGCTGATATGGGTCTGCATACAAAACACAATGGTCAATGACTTGGCCTTGGCAAGCGAGTGATTTCATCCTTGTTCACATGGATTCATTGCCTATCAAGTGATGATTAAGCTTAATTTGTAATTGCATATATATTATTATACTAGCAGACACCCATGCAATGTACGAGCTTTGCTAAGTAAGAGCTAAACAATAGAAATACATAAAAACATACAATTGTTTTATATTTTAAATTTTTAAATAATTAATAATTACTTATATTTTATATACTATTTTTAATAACCTTTTTTATAATATAAAAATAACAATAATTAATTTCAGCCAAGATTGTTTATCAAATCGTTGAAACTGATCAACCCAACCCATTTTTTGGTCTTTTGAGCTTTTTCTACATGCCAAAAGAACATGTCAAAACCACCTAAATGAATTGAGTTACGTTAAGGGTCAATCCATCCCCAAATCTAAATATGGACCTTAACCTAAACCCAAGTTGATGCCCAAAAGCTAAATTTGTCAAATAAACCTAATCTGTGCCCAAGTCTAAATATGGACATTAGCTTAAACCCAAATTTATGACAAACCTAAATTTTCCAACTAAAACCTAACTTGTTCTCAATTGTAAATATGGACCTTAGTATAAACCCAAATTGATACCAAAACCCTAAATTTGCTGATCAAACCCCAGCTTTTACCCAACTGTTAATATGGACATTTTTTTCCTAAGGCTCCATTTGGAAGGAGTACAAATACAAATATGTACAGTGCAAAACCTTATATTTTGTATTATTTTTGTATGGATTTGTATTGTACATATTTGTATTTGTACTCCTTCCAAACTAAGCTTAAATACAAATTGATGCCAAAAACTAAAATTTGCTAACCAAAACCTTACTTCTGCCCATTTCTAAATATGGACCTTAGTGTAAACCCAAATTGAAGCCAAAAAACTAAAATTGAAGTTCATCAATAACTAAAAAATAAAATAAAAACTATTTTCTACTATTTTATATGTAAAGAACTATAAAGAAATAAAAACTATGGTGAATCACTATTACTTCATTTTCCTTTAAAAAATGCATTTTTGAACAATAGCTCACACGAACCTCATTCTCCTCTCATTTCTTACACATGTGGTTATTTATTTTTAAAATAAACGATAAAAACATAAAGAATTAGAATTAAAAACCTCTTGAGTCTCGATTGTCTCTAATAAAGTCGAGCATTACTCTCTTCAATAAATAATTCTTAAAACTCTCTCTCTCTCTCTCTCTCTCTCCCCCCCCCCCCCCCCCCCCCCACAATTCTCAACCCTTTCAGCTCTCAAAAAATTAAATGGATTGGGTCAAGTTAAGGGCCAATCCATGACCAACTCTACATATGGACCTTAGCCTCAATCCAAATTGATGCCAAAGGCATAAACTTGCTCACCAAAACCTAACTTGTGCCCAACTCTAAATATGGACTTTAGCCTACTCCTAAATTGATGCTAAAAACCTAAATTTTCCAACCAAAGCCTAACTTGTGCACAACTCTAAATATGAACCTTAGCCTACACCCAATTAATGCTAATAGTTGAAACTTGTCAACCAAAACCTAACTCCTGCCTAACTCTAAATATGGACTTTCCTAAACCCAAATTGATGCATGAAACCTAAATTTGAAACTTAATAAAAATTTTATTATTTCTACTATTTTATATCTAAATAACAATAAATATATATAAACATTTGGTGAATCAATGTTACTTCATTTTTTTCCTTAAAAATACATTTTTCAAACCCATAACAAATTACATGAACCTCCTTCACTCATTTCTCAAACATGTGGTTATTTGTTATTTCTCAAACATGTGGTTAAGGGCCAATCTATGACCACCTCTAAACATGAACCTTAACCTAAACCAAAATTGATGCCAAAGGCATAAACTTGCTCACCAAAACCTAACTTGTGCCCAACTCTAAATATGGACCTTAATCTACTCCTAAATTGATGCTAAAAACCTAAATTTTCCAACCAAAACCTAACTTGTGCACAACTCTAAATATGGATCTTAGCCTACACCCAATTAATGCTAATAGTTGAAACTTGTCAACCAAAACCTAACTCCTGTCTAACTCTAAATATGGAATTTCCTAAACCCAAATTGATGCATGAAACCTAAATTTGAAACTTAATAAAAATTTTATTATTTCTACTATTTTATATCTAAATAACAATAAATATATATTAACATTTGGTAAATCAATGTTCATTTTTTTCCTTAAAAATACATTTTTCAAACTCATAACAAATTACATGAACCTCCTTCACTCATTTCTCAAACATGTGGTTAAGGGCCAATCTATGACCACCTCTAAACATGAACCTTAGCCTAAACCCAAATTGACCTCAACCCAAATTGATGCCAAAGGCATAAAGTTGCTCATCAAAACCTAACTTGTGCCCAACTCTAAATATGGACCTTAGCCTACTCCTAAATTGATGCTAAAAACCTAAATTTTCCAACCAAAACCTAACTTGTGCACAACTCTAAATATGGACCTTAGCCTACACCCATTTAATGCTAATAGTTGAAACTTGTCAACCAAAACCTAACTCCTGTCTAACTCTAAATATGGACTTTCATAAACCCAAATTGATGCATGAAACCTAAATTTGAAACTTAATAAAAATTTTATTATTTCTACTATTTTATATCTAAATAACAATAAATATATATAAACATTTGGTGTATCAATGTTCATTTTCTTCCTTAAAAATACATTTTTCAAACCCATAACAAATTACATGAACCTCCTTCACTCATTTCTCAAACATGTGGTTAAGGGCCAATCTATGACCACCTCTAAACATGAACCTTAGCCTAAACCCAAATTGATGACAAAAACCTAAATTTTCCAATCAAACTAATGTCTACTCAACTCTAAATATGAACCTTTACCTAAAGCAAGTTGATGCCAAAACCTAAATTTTCCAACTAAATCCTAGCTTCTGCCTAACCTTAATTATGGACTTTAGCCTATATCCAAACTAATGCCGAAAACTAAAATTTTCCAACCAAAACCTAATTTTTACCCAACTCTAAATATGGACTTTAGCCTAAACCTAAATTTATGCCAAAAATCTAAATTTTAAGCTCAATAACTAAAAAATGAAAAGAAAATATATTTTCTACTATTTTATATGTAAAGAACTGGGAATATATAAAAACTTTATCAAATCACTATTGCTTCGTTTTTCCCCTAAAAATACAAATTTTTTGAAGAGTAGCTCACATGAACCTCTTCGTCTCATCTTATGCATGTGGTTATCTATTTTTAAATTAAATAATAAAAATATAAAAAGTTAAAAATAAAAACCCTCTTGAGTCTTAATTATCTCTAATAAATTTGATAATAACTCTCTTCAATAAGATCATTCTTAAAACACACACACACACATACATATTCTCTAGATGTCTCAATTTTCAACCCCTTCTTGCTCTCAATAAGGCCATGTTCGTTATTTGGATTTTGAAGATGGGGGGGGGGGGGGGGGGAGTTGGTTAATGGGATTGTGCTTCCCATTAACTGATTTTCCCATATTCTTTTTTACAAATTAATACAGGACCCATAAAAAAATCACTTTCCTTGGGTATTACTTACTTGGGTAAGTGATAATGGGTAACTTTCCCACTTGGGGAGAAAGTTGCCAACACATGATGGGATAATATTGTCCCTTATAATTCTATCTTTTTAAGGGTAAAATGGTTATTATCTCACTTGGGAAATAAAATAACACAAGTAAATGTGTTGGGTAAATAGCCAAAAGAAAAAGAAATTGAGCCAAAATTAAATGGATAGGGTGAGGTTAAGGGCTAATATATCCATGAGGAACTCTAAATATAGACCTTAGCCTAAACCCAAATTAACACCAAAAACCTATATTTGCCAACCAAAACCTAATTTGTGCCCAACTCTAAATGTGGACCTTAGGCTAAACCTAAATTAATGCCAAAAACCCAAAATTTTCAACCAAAACCTAACTTATTTTGAGCCCATGCATTGAATGCATGGCTATAATACAAAGAATTTGAACATACATTAATATTATAAAATTTGAACATACATTAATATTATATATTCTTTATATTAAACAAAAATATATTTGAAAAAATGAGAATTATTGTTAATAATGATAGAAATGGCTAAAATACAAAGAAAAAATGAATTAATGTCTTAATCATGGTCCATTTTCTTGGTTAAATAGGTCAATGGTTCAACCAGTAAGGTCCTTTGGTTACTAATTATTATTATCATCATCATTTGGTACTGCCACGTGCAAAAATAAATGTGGAAATAAGAATTACCTTTATTGATGATGAAAATGTAATAAATGATTTAAAAATCAACCGAAAATAGAAAAAATAGTTTTTCTATCCAAGTGGTGGGTTAGTGGTTCAACTATCCATGTCAAATGGATCAACACATGATGTTATTATTAAATAATAAAATACATAAAATTCTAGAAAATGTAGAAATTTGTAGATAATTTTGGGCACATTCTATAATATTATGTATTCATAATATAAAAAAAATGTGATTAATGAGAATTATTTTCATTGATGATAGAAATTGGAAAAAATTAGGATAAAAAAATAAAGAGAATTAATGTCAAACACATGACCCCACTAACTATGTCAAATAGTTCAATGATTTAATTAGCTAGGTCATTGTAGGCAAGTGGTTTGTAGGGATGCAAATAGATCGGATCGGATTTGAATCAAGGTATATTTGAATTAGATTCGATCCAAAGATCTGATTGGATCTCATAAATATTGATTCAAATATGAATCCAATTAATATGTTGGATATCCAAATCTGATACGACTTGATTTAATTAAAAAATAATAAATTATTGAAAGGAAAAAAAAATATAATAATTGAAACAAAGAAAAACAAAAAAATATAAGTATTTCTTCAACTATTTTCATCATATAAGAAGTTTACAAAAAAGCAATATAAATAACATATTTATAAATAAATAATAAATAACATTTATATTATATTTAAATGATATATATATATAATTGATTTGACCACAATATTAAAAACCAATGTTCAAACAATATATTGGAATTGCATTTCATCTTGGTAAATAAGTAATTTTTATTATCTCATAAATTAAATAATAAAAAATAAAAAATAGATTTTTTTATAAATTTTATAGAAAATTTTGAAAATGCATTTATATTATATATTCTTCATATTAAACAAAAATATTTTTGAAAAATAAAAATTATTGTTAGTAAAGATAGTGACTAAAATACAAATTAAGAAAAAATTTGAATTAATGTCTTAATCATAGTCCATTTTCTTGGTTAAATAGGTTAATGGTTCAACTAGTAAGGCCATTTGGTTGTTGACTATTATCATCATCATCGTTGGATATTGCCACGTGAAATGCACGTAGACTTTTACTAGTATATATATATATATATATATATATATATATATTGCATAGATATGTGTATTTATGCAAATATTTATACATGTATCTATACTACTTTAAAAAGTACAAATGGCCTCAAGAATATTCCTAGAATTTTCTAAGGACAATATTTACCCCTCTATATTTAAATTTAACGATAAAAAATGAGGGCAAATAGTGTAATTGGTTCTTGATATTAAATGAATTGAAAAGAGGTAATTTAAAGATATTCAATGGATTCAATCCTCTCTCATTAAATCCAACATTTAATTTATTAACTTGCATTCATGTTCATTGAATCATATATATAAGTTATTTTTATTTCTTATCATCATTAAGTTCTATTAATTAAATCCATACTTAATAAATTAATAATTTCAATAACATGAAAGCTTATACCTTTAAAATCTACCTAGCAAAAATAGTGTTTTCATCTAAGTGGTGGTAAGAAATTAAACCATTTTGGGTCTAATGGGTTAATCCATGTTGCCATGATTAAATAATAAAATTAAAAATTAAATAAAATGAAAAAAAATAGAAATTAAAAGAATTGGGAATATTTCTGGATTTTTCTAAGGACAATATTTACCCCTCTATATTTGAATTTAATGATAAAAAATGAGGGCAAATAGGGTAATTGGTTCTTGATATTAAATGAGTTGAAAAGAGGTAATTTAAAAATATTCAATGCATTAAATCTTCTCTCATTAAATCCAACGTTTAAGTTATTAACTTGCATTCATGCTCATTGAATCATATATTTAAGTCATTTTTATTTCTTCTCATCATTAAGTTCTATTAATTAAATCCATACTTAATAAATTAATAATTCCAATAACATAAAAGCTTATACCTTTCAAATCTACCTAGCATAAATAGTATTTTCATCTAAGTGGTGGTAAGAAATTAAATCATTTTGGGTCAAATGGGTTAATCCATGTTGCCAAAATTAAATAATAAAATTAAAAATATATAAAATAAAAAAATTGGGAACTTTTTCAACATATATATTAAACAATAATAAGTATGTTAAATAAAAAATATTTTTATTAATGATGAAAATGGAATGTAAAATTTAAAACCAATTGGAAATAAAAATATTTTCCTATTCTCTCTCATTAAATCCTATATTTAAAATATATTTTTCTAATCATTAAATTCTTGTAATTAAATTCACAATATTAATTTGAATAGTATAAAAATAAATATTCTGAAAAGTAATTTGAAAGCAAAACCATTTTCTTCCCTCCCGGTGGTGGGCAAGGAATTTGACCATGTGGGGTCAAATGGATTGATAAATAATGCCATAATTAAATAATAAAAAATTAAAATAAATAACTATGAGACGTAAGAAGTATTTTTATTAATGATGAAAATGGAAAGCCAATTTCAAAATGTACCTAGAAATTAAATGATGACATAGTCAAATAATAAAATTTTTAATAATAGAAAATACAATGAATCACAAAAATAAATAAAAAAAAAAGATAAAAGAAAACTTTGTACACATATCTAATGTTATATATTTATAAAAAATAAAATATTGGGTACATCTCTAATATTGTATATTCATTATATTGAACAAAAATAAGTTTTATACATAAGAAATAATTTTATCAATGATTGAAATGTAATACAAAATTTAATGTCAACTTAGAAATTAAACAATTTTTATTTTTAGATGGTGGATTAGTGGTTTGAGTAAAATGATACCATAGATTAACAAAAATTAAGTGTGATAAGTAAAAAATATTTTATATAATGTAAATGAAATATATAATTTAAAGGGAAAGTTATAGTCAAAGTTGATTGTACATTTAAAATTAGGTTGCAGGTTGGTCTAGAAACCAACCAAACTCTAAAAACTGCCTCTACATTTCAAATTATAAAAACCCTCGCCATGTCATCAGAGGCTTATGTGGTTGTTGCCAACATGGGACTCTTATTCCCGATCTCCCACTCCCTTTGTCTCTCCCACTCACTCTGCTTCTTCCTCAATCTTTCTCATTCTTCTCCCTCACTCTCTCTCAGTCAAAATCTCCTTCTCCCTCAATCTCTATCATTCTCCAATTGGTGTAAATTTAATAGCCAAGAGTTTTTGTGAATTTTATCAATTTGGTGTAAGAATTTTTGAACCATACCAAGTTGGTCTCATATTCTTTTATATGATATGATTAATACCATATAAGTGTGTAAGAAAATAAGAAAATAAAAAAAAAAACGAGAGAGGGAGAGGGAGAGAAACTGAGGGAGAACGATAGAAATTAAGGGAGAAGGAGAGATCGACCGAGAAAGAGATTGAGGGAGAACGATAGGTAGAGAGAGAGAATGAGAGAAATTGATATAGAGAATGTAAATATAGAAACCAAAAACCATTTTTGTTTTTCAAATCACATAGTTGTTGAGAAGATAAAGATGACTGTGAGTGATAGAGTGAGAGGAAGATTGAGGGAGAGAGAAACTATAAACCATTTTTTTATTTTCTAATCACCCAACATTAAAGGGAAATTTCAGTATAAGCTTTTTATTGTGTCCAATATGGATTAAGAGTCCCATGTTGGCAATAGCCACATAACCCTTCGATGATGTGGCGATAGTTTTTATAACTTGAAATATAGAGTCGTTTGTTAGAGTTTTTTTGGTTTATGGACCAACTTGTAACCAAATTTTAAATGTACAGCCATCTCTGATTATAATTTTCCCTAATTTAAAACTAATCCAAAAGCAATGCTATTTCTTATCTATTTAAGTTTATTTAAGTTTATTTTTAATCATATTGTTATTTTTTTTTAATTTTCAATTTCTATCTTAACTATGATATATCTAAAATTCTAGTAATTAATGTGAAGAAAAATTTCTCACGTGCAATGCATGTGCTTAATTACTAGTTTATATAAATATATAAATAATTAAGGATGGGCTCTATTAGTTACAAACATCTTCTAATAAAGTTTGCAATGCTACGACAATAGTAGGTGCATGCACTTCCAATATAACATGGCATCATCGGTTTGGCTATCGCAATTCGAAGGTCAATTCATTTGTTTTGTCCACATTTCATCTCCTGGTTTCAGCAAGTAATTTTCATTTTCGTAGTTCATGCCCTATGGGCAAGAGTTTACCATTTTCTCATATTACATCCAATGTTAATGGACCCCTTGAACTTGTCTATTCTAATGTATGAGGGCCTTTTCCAACTTCTACACAGTTGAAGGCTACATGTACCATCTTTTATAGATTTAGTAAATTTATTTGATTGTTTCCCATAAACCTTAGGTGCCATATCTTTTCATGATGTTTAAGAATAATGCTGAAAACATGTTTGACAAGCGTATGAAGATACTACAAACTGATGAAGGGACAGAGCACAAGCCCCTCTTCTCATTTTTCATTGAAAATGGGATCATCGATCCACCAATGCAGCAATGCTATTGCCCACATATACATTCCCAGAGTGGTGTTGTTGAAAGGCGCCATTGTCATAACTTCTATTCCTAAGCACCGCTGGTGTGATGCATTTGCCACTATTGTCTTCCTTATCAATTGGATGGCATCACTTGTTCTTCATATGAAATCTCTATGGGAGGTACTACATGGTTCCCCATCTCAAGGTTGAAGAATAATTTTTTATTCTCTAACTCGCATGCCCTCACGCCTCCTTACACAAAAGCCCATCGGGCTTGAAGCGTGGATAAGCACAAACCCATCCATACCTTATGTTTAAATTTAATTAATAAAAATGAGGGCAATGAGGATCAAACACTAGACCACTTGGTCAAATAGTCTCTAATACCTTCAAAAGGAACCATTCAACATAAAAGTTTAAGTTATTAGGTGAGGTCCCTAAATAGGTTTTTTTTCTCTTATAGAAACTTTGTAGGGCTCTTCGCTTGACAATTCAATCTCCATTGCAGCACCATCAGAGAGAAGAAGTTGTCCACCCTAACTAATGGGAGTTTGCAGGAAAACATAGCCAACCACCACTCTGAGTACTCTAATCCATATATTCAATCTAGCATGCACTTTCCTTGGACTGGCAAGTATCTTGAAGAAGGTTGATAAGTTGAGGCTGAACACACTTAAGTTGATCAACTCGGACAATAGTTTCCAAGAAGCTTCACCTCTCCCTTCACGAGTTGGACTAAAGAAGCGATACCATCTTAGACGACCATGAAATAGGTGGCTAGAGCTAGAAGAAAGGTGTTAATGTCCTTCAATTGAATATGTTGTAATAACTATAATAGTATTGTGTATATATGGACATGTGAATCTGGTGATCTCTTCTTTCTCTACCACAAAATTTGGCTTCACAATCAATCCATCTATCCATCTCTCTCTTTTTTTGCACAAAAATATCAATGGATTTAGCTGGTCACTCAAGAGCTACAATATTAATTGTGTTAGACAGTTATTCCCTTAGGCCCAATCAAATTGATGTATCTTTTGACATTTATTGTAAATGAATAAAATACATAATTAATTCATGTCATTGTGGTGTGTTTCTATGTAATACTTTTAAACTGGACACTTATGAGACTCGTGTTAGTTTAGAATCTTCACAACCGTTGGATAGATCTGGGGAGATTTATTCTGTCAAGGCTAATAGTAATGTGCCATCAAGTTGGTTGGGGTGGCTTATCTCAACTGCTAGGGTGAGACCTAAGGTATATGCAGTGTGGGTTTTCTTGAAACCCTGAACCAAACCAAATTCAAGTATTGCCTTGAACCTTAGAGATAAATTGGCAAAACTAGAATGTTACACTTAACCCCTAGACTTGATTATGGTATTATACTAGGTGTCAGATTGGGCTGTCTTTGATATACCAATTAGTGAGATCCTTAGAGGGGATCAAAACCTACGTATGTTGGGGCAGTATGAGAATTCACCTAAATGGGTGATCATAGTGACAGAATCAATCCCTTTGTCAAATAAAGTGAATGATCGGATAATGCACTCTCTCCGATGGAAACTTAAAGGTTTTAATTCCCGGGATCCATGTGAGTAGAGAGTGCAAAGCTTCACCTTGTAGTTGAGGGAGAGGTCCTCTCTTGTCGGGCAGTGTTTGATCATTATGGGCTGAGAGGTTAAGTGTAAGACCATTGAGGGTAATACCTGATGGCCTAATCTTGCATCTACCCACAGTTCTTGGGTTTTCATAAAGTGGCTGGATCCAAGAACCATTTAGTGTAAACGTTGGGCACATTAAGAGCCATGTTGATAGACTCAGGGGTTCACTGTCTCCTATAGTGAATTCGGCCAGGCCTTGTAACAAAGGCTGGGCTGAACCCATGTAGCTGATGTGTAGATCAATGTTAGGGTCCCACGCCATATAAAGAGAGCCAAGTTGGTAGCAGATTAAAGAGTAAATGAGCACATAAACTTAATGGGCCTAAGGCCCAATTCAAACTAGGCTTAAGTTAGTTAATTAAAAGGGGGCGAATTCAATTTTAAATTGATTAGGATTAGCTGAAGGATAAGATAATTCTTATCCATTTAAGAGTCTAGATCCAAATATAAGATTTGGATTAGGAAACTCTCTCCTAATTAGATTAGGAGGTGATTCAAAAAGGCTATAAATAGGGGGCGAAATTCTCAAATTTTAACAACAGCAAATTGTAGAATTCTTTCCCAGTTCTTGCCGCCCCTACCTAGTTCGATCTCCACTTGTGGATCTGATCAAGAAATGTTCTTTATATTGTTTCTTGGAAGAAGAAACAATCTGAAGACGTGTTCACCAGCCCTTACTCGATTCTTGCTGAAGAATTCAGGTTCTTGTTGAAGAACCATCCTACTGATCATGCTTTACTACACACTGTGTCATCTTCAATGGAAGTGGGTTTTGGTCTTCTCTTTGGGCATGAATACCTGCGTTGGGAGTTACTGTTACTTCATATCAGGTGTATCCCTTACTTCCCTTTGGTTTCAGATCTGGTACGATTTTGGATTCAAGAATGAACATTGAAAATGTATTTTTCTAAATTAGGGAATGCGATTCCCGGATGGGAGAGAAATAAATTTTTTGAAATTTTGCCCAACCTTCCTGCAGGGCTTCAACCATCCATATGATGGATCTCCCATGCCTTCAAATTGGTCCTACTTAGAGAGGAGTTTTAGTTGTGGATTAATTCACCTGAGTCATTTTGATGTTTTATAACATAGATATATGGAGAATGAAACAATGAAACAACTTGAAAGGAGTGGAGGGTCATGGAGGAAATGGAGCATTACTTGAATTGGAAAGGTTCCTTGCCTTCGGCTTGGGTTTCATCATTTAGGTATGCTTGATATGATGTTGCTTTAGTGTTAAACCTTCTCGACATGGTGTGAGTGGGAGAAGCAACAATGGTTGTAGTTTTAACCATGGTTTTAGAACCATTGTCGATCCAGATGGTTAGACTGTTTGGTCTGGAAACTGTCCAGGGTACCGATTCCATTTAACTCCTGACCCAGTCTTTTGTCAAAAGCCTTTGATTTAGTTAGTGACCTGCTGACCTGGGTGGTCGAACCATTGACCGGCTCGGTCAATAGTTTTTGGCCTTTTTTGTTTTAATTTTGAAAATTTTAAATTGCAATGAATTGTCTGTTTAGACTGAACAGTTGAACCACTGACCTACAAAACAATGGCCAAAGCAATTCCCATTTCGCGTTGGTTTTTAAAACATTGGTTTTAACAGTGGTGGTTACAACCATGTTTAAGGTTAAATATGGCTCCAACTGACTACAACTGTTTCAGTGTTCTGGATTATACAGGTTAAAGAAAATTTGATTAATATGAGGTGATTCTTGTTTTGAATAGAATTTGATATTTCCTTTGCCATCTTATATAGTTCAATCTTGTGACTTATCCGATTTTCATTTTCATGTTTATAATTTTATTGTAATTTCCCATCTTTCAATCGTGAAGCCATGAATATCTCTTGTACCAGTCATAGTTTTCTCTCTTTTTTTTTTTTATTTTTGCTTTTAGTAATTGAAACGGGTGCGGAAGAATCTTCCTGATCATGAATTTCTTTTTTTTTTAACTCTAATTTATCATATATAGTTAAGGATCGAAAAGCATGCACATGTAGAAAGAAAGATGTAAACAAATCCCAACTTGATTTGTTGTCTTTATCATTAGCTCTCTGAATTCCATCAAGAAACTCTGCAACTATTGATCAAAAATATAGTTTAAAACTTATATTATCTTTATTGATTAAATTAAGTAACTTAATATGTAGATTATCAATATATGGTTCAAAACTTATGATTTAAATTTAAATTTTGTAAATATTAACTTTTACATTACTTATTGTATACATTCAAATATTAAAATGAAAACAAATGATCAAATAACTTAAGTAACTCATTGGTCAAGTGAGCCCATGGCCTTTGTTACCTTGAGTGCTTGGATTCAAATCTTCACATCCCCAAAAATATTTTGGGGTTTATTTCAAGGTAAGTTCAGTTCCAAGGTAGGCTCCACAAAGGTCAGTTCGGGTAGAGTAAACCCCTACACCTTGGAACCTGCCTGTGTGAGGTTTGGTTCCAAAAATTTAGAACTGGACCCTACCCTATCATAAATTGGTTAGAATTGGTTCAAGGCCAGTTCGGAGTTTGTTCCATTCGGTTCTGGGTAGAGCCTACCCGTCGCACACAATTCATTGAGTGAACGAAGGTGAAATAATACTCTTGCAAGCAGTAATGATATGGAGCGACCGCCATAGTTTCAGCCATAGGAGGGCTCTCACACTGAATAGGGAAAGCTCTAGCTAACGGAAAAGCACCATTATGGTCCCGAAGAACCAGCCCAACAGATCCTGCACCCACTAACCCACTTTGAATGCTGCATCTACATTCAATTTTTAAAAAATTAAATGCAGGTTTGAACCACACTTCTTTCAATCCATGGTCCAAGGGTGCAGAAGATGGAGAATTCATGGGTTCTGAAAGGCTCAAACACCAAGCAATTTCAGCATGAGCCTTGCATATGACAAACAGCAGGATCAAAGGGATAATCTCGGCATTTTAAAATTTTTAGAGCATGACATCATAACTTTCGGTAATGTTTTTAACATCAACATAGTGGAAGGGATTTAGAAGCAATGGTGTCAGAAACTTAAGGTGAGCTGACTGCTATTAGCAAAAAAAACAGGGATCATTTCAGAAGCTTCAGGGGAGGTTTCAGCAATTAACCCTATTTTTTGGTTGATGAGCTACATGTGTACATGTAGCACGTGCTAGTACACTAAGTGTGTGGGTAGCAGACAATACTCAAATTCATATCACCATCTTAGGCTCCAACTCCCCAACTCCTTGTTACTTCTGCAGAGGTTAAGCAATAACTGTTTATTTGCATCATCATTTAACAATCTCTCCTTTCCTTTTGCATAAAATAGAACAAGAACAACAAACGGAACAGTTAACAACTTAACATCAAGTCATCAACTAAGGCAAAGGTGAAGGGAGAAAATAAGGCTTTTATGCCTATTTCACCCCCTCGGCGGTGGTTTGAATCCACCAAGTTAGTAGAAAAAGCAGACGGGGATTTGGAACAATAATGAAAAGACAGAAAAAAGAAGACTAGTCACTATATAACAACCAATAGGACTCAGTTGCTCTGAAATGGAAAGATGATGGATAATTATATCTAGGGAAAATCTATGATGCGGGAAAGATATGGTATGGAAAGAGTTTTGACCAATCAAAACCCACCCATGAATTTTGATAAATAACATCTTATTCGCTACCACGTTTATGATTCCATTTTATTGGTAAGTTGTTTTTCGGATATCATATCTTTTCCATATCATAGTCCTTATATCTATCCAAATAAAGCTTAATCATAACAAAGATATTATCGAAAAGAACTTTTCAATTTAATGAAAATCCATCTTATGTTTCTTCAATCAATTGCCTTCAGAAGTGAGGTGGACGGGGCAGAAAAATTATGTCCTCTCTGGTATGAAGACTTCTTGCGTGGTGAGTCCCTGAGAATAAGAGGTTCAGCTGACAGACTCACATGAGTAATGATCCCATCTTCCCTTTCTCTGTAGGATGCCCAAGTGACCGTATAAAGTCCAGAGATTATCAGAAATCCCCCTAAAATGCTGTTTTGACATCGGTAATCACAATTCACAAAGTTAGCTCCGGTTCTATCACAAATGAGCTTTTCATTAGTATAGCCATTAACAAATTTCATAAACAAAACAGTTCAGGAAGGAAAAATGTCCCACTCGAGTATTAAAGAAAACCAGGTTATAACATAATGAAGCAAAATAGGGTAATTCTGTTTCACCATAAAAAGTTACTTGTGTTCATATTTGTCATGTGAGTGAATGTAGATCAGTTATTTAAAAGGCACGCCTGAGGCACACCTAGGTGCACAGGCAAGGTGCATTTTAGGGTATGCACCTTGCCTAGGTCCCAGGTACAACATTTTCAAAAGGTGTGCGCCTGGTGCACGTTACGCTTAAGCGCAAGCGTGTGCCTTTTGAAAATCTGTGCATTTTTCCGAGAACCCCATATTTGCTAATGTTGCTCATTCATTTATCCTAATAAAAGATATTTTTAAAAGACACTTAAAAGTATAAAACCTTTTTAAGAATTTAAGTCCCTGATATAGACTTGTTTGAACTTGCCTCGAGGGGCTTGGTACAAAGGCGGCTCGTAGAATCAGGAATTCATAATGTTTAACATCACATTAGCTATTTGAAGTAATGCAATTGGGAAAAAAATAAAGAGGTTAAGAGTTTGCATGCTTGAATATGTTTTATATGTTATGCTTGATTTTATTTTTAAATTTTCATTTTAAATATGTTTTGCATGCTATGCTTATGTATTTTGATTTGAGATAATAAATTTTTTAAAGCATTTATTTAAAATTTAAGTTTATATTTTTTAATTAATAATGTCTTTTAATATTTTTAATATTTTGCATTTTCTAAATTTTTTGGATTTTTTCTAATTTTTCAGGTTTTTTTTCGTGCCTTGCTTCAAAAAGGCATACGTCTTTTTAAATTTTCATTTTAAATATGTTTTGCATGCTATGCTTATATATTTTAATTTGAGAAAATAGATTTTTTAAGCATTTATTTAAAATTTAAGTTTATATTTTTAATTAATAATGTCTTTAATATTTTTAATATTTTACATTTTTTATTTTTTTTGGAATTTTTTTTTTTAATTTTCAGGTTTTTTTTTCTGCCTTGCTTCAAAAAGGCACACACCTCGCCTTGTGCGTTGCACTTTTAAAACACTGATGTAGATTAATAACAAATGTGAAGAGAGTCCTGAATAAAACCTTCCCAGATATATAGGGTTTCCTAGGAAAATCCTTGATAGGAAGGCAGATGCAGCAGGCTGAAGAGGATTATACAGAGATACCAATGATGGTCCTAGAATCTTGTTGGACCATGTCAAGAGTCCATAGTTAACAGCAGATGTAATGATACCCTGCAAAGACAATGCACAAGATTCAGTATGTTTACTATGTAGCATCACTGCATGAGATTCTGCATATGACTAGTCGAATCAAAGTCATAGACTTAACATTCAAACCATGGGAGTCAGATTGATGCCAATACCTAATGATATCATTGAAACCAATTTATACAGGTAGCAAGAAAATACTTATTGTGATGACTGAAAATATAACAAAATTGCATTGACTTGAATTCAAATAACTCCAGAAGATAGGAAGAGTTCTTTTTGTACAACAAGCTTCTTTGAATGCTCTTTTGCACTGGTTTGCCAAATGATTAGCTTCATTATGATGAAATAATTGATTGAAGCCCTTAAAAGTTACAAATTCCTAAAATTATCAAACCTAATAGAAGCAAGCACTACTATTTACACTACTCATGGAATAAAGAGGACCTACCTTGCACTGTTACAAGTAAAATATCTGGATTGTACAGGTACCAAATAACAGATCTGTAAATGGATTTAATAATAAGATAATAAAAATAAAATATTAATAAAATAATAATAAAAATTAATATAACAAAAACATTAATTAAAAATAAAATAATAAAACAAATCTTGGAAACAACCTCTCTGTATGTGCAGGGGTAAGACTGCGTACATCCGTCTCTCCCCAGACCCCACATTGGCAGGGAGCCTCATGCACTGGGCTGCCCTTTTTTTAAAAAGCTAATACAAAACTGAAAGTTTCGATTGATTCCGATTCCAGATCCAGATACAGATGAACCAAACAAAAATGATTGGCATCTGACTCCGATTCCAGTCTGAAAGACTCTAAACTAAACAGGCATTGGGAATAGGTGTTTCTGAATCTGATTCCAGAGGATTTCAATTCCAATCCTGACTGTGAACCAAACAGACTGTAAGACAATTCCAGTTCTTAATTTCTCAGAAAGGAACTTATGTAAATGTACACAAAAAGAGCAGATGCATGTCAATGCTGGTTTATATTGTACAAGCAATAGCAGAAAGAAAAATAATTATAAAATCAAGGCAATTTAGGAGTGACACCAGAATCTATAGCATACCAATTTGTGTTAAATGTAGGTAGTAGGTACTTAATCAATTAAAAGTTGAATTAGCCAATGCAACATGATGAAATGCCTTTTCCCTCCAATTGGTGAAGAAAATTAATAGGGAATAGCTCCACATGCCCAAAAGAACCACAAGCAGGCTATAGGATGGCCTGCATGCTTATTCAGTTGAGTTGAAGTGAGTCTTTGCTCTGTAACTCGTTCTACTTCCTGAATCCAACTGCAACTAATTTCTTCACCTTCCTCAATCTTCTGTTTCTTCAATAGTTTTTAGACCTTCAAGACCCAACCTTGTTATCCCTGTTTTCTACTACAACCCATTTCTGAACTGTTAACATCCTTTTCCCATGTTTTTCTTCTTTCTTCCCAACCTCTGCAGTCTACAAACCCTTAGTTGTAGGTTCTCCCCATGCTTTTCCTATTTCTACCTCAAGTGGTCCCGTCCCTCTTTTTCCCATTACTTCCCACTTATCTTAAAACTCTTCCCCCAGAACCTACTATTTGATAACCATGGCCGTTTAACCTGGTTCAGCTGGAGTTAGAATCCCATAATATTTTATTCACCCTACCAGTCAATTTGTTTCTCTCTCTCTAAAAGATGACTGCTCTGGCCAAAAAGAATAGTTGGGATCAGCTTTTGGAAAGCTTCCATTGTGTCATGGCGGATTCCAAAGGGAAAGAAAAAGTAGTGGAAGATCATGACAACCAACTGAGTCTAAAACTGGCTCACATGTTGGCAGAGAAAGCAGTGGTCAAAGGTTCTCATGTTGAAATGGATATGGAAAAGTGCTTGGAGGCAGAGGATGTACTCAACCATCTTCTCAAGGGAAGAATCTTTCCACGCCTACAAGTCACAAAAGATTAGAAATTTATTTCGAAGATGTTATGGAGAAAGAGACAGTACTGAAAGGAGGTCAATGGTTTTATAAGCCCATTTGGTTTATGGTGGATCTGATGTAACCGTTTTCGGCCACGTACTAATGTTTTGTGATGTAAAAATTTTTTGGCTAAGCACCTCGTTATTTGACCCGGTGGTGGCGTGCCTTAGTGATGAGCTACTTGGTGGCGAACTCCCTGGGGGAGTATTGCTTGGTGGCGAACTTCCCGATGGCGAGCCCCCTGGTGGAGAGCTACTTGGTGACAAACTGCCGGGTGGCGAACTACCTGGTGGTGAACTGCCTAGTGGCGAACTACCTGGTGGTGCTCCCTGGTGGCGAACTGCCTGGGGGCGAACTGCCTGGGGGCGAACTGCCTGGGGGCGAACTGTTTGGTGGCGAACTGCCTGGTGGCGAGCTGCCTGGTGGCGAACTGCCTGGTGGCGAGCTGCCTGGTGGCGAACTGCTTGGTGGTGCTCCCTGGTGGCGATCTGCCTGGTGGCGAACTGCTTGGTGGTGCTCCCTGGTGGCGAACTGCCTGGGGGCGAACTGCTTGGTGGCGAACTGCCTGGTGGCGAGCTGCCTACTAGGCGGCCGATGCCTTAGAGAATGCTGGAGCTCTCTGGTGCGGCGCAATCCGACTGCCCTCAGCATGAGGTGGTCTTCTTTCCTTTGTAGGCTGCGGGAGATGAGGGACCTACGAGAACTTCATCTTTTCCTCCTCTTTGTAGGTGGCGGGAGCTGAGAGACCTGTGAGAACTCCATCTTTTCCTCCTCTTTGTAGGCGGCGGGAGCTGAAGGACCTACGAGAACTGAATCAGAGGTCCCGGGGGTATTTTCCCGGTGGGGGCTCTTCGACGCTTAATTTAGCACTCTTATTGTAGAAAGCTTTGAAGATAATATGAGAGAGCTAGAGAGTAGGGGTTACTTCCCTTTCATCCCTCTCCCTCCCCTTTGGGGGGTGAGGTCTTTATATACCGGAGTCCTCGCGGGTTAGGTGGGTGAAAAGCCTCCAAACGGTAAGACTCGTCGCATCCTGTCAGAACCGGGGTACGGTGGTGAACTCCTCGAGGTTGTCAGGCTGGCGCTTGTGTCAGGCGGCCAGGTCGACGCCTGTGCCGGGTTGTCAGAGGGGTGCTTGCGTCAGTCGGCGGGTGAGTGTCTAGGCCAGGTCGTCAGGTCGGCGCCTGTGTCAGTCGGTGGGTCAGTGTCTAGACCAGGTCGTCAAGCTGGCACCTGTGTCAGTTAGCGGGTCAGTGTCTAGGCCAGGTTCGTCGGTGGGCGCCTTGGCCGGATCATGCGCTAGGCTGGTCCAGGTCAGCCAGGTCGCGCAGGCCACACGCTGCACGCAGCTCGCGCAGGCTGTGCGCAATTCGCGTAGGCCGCGCGCGTGCTGTGCGCAATTCGCGCAGGCCGCGCGCGCGCCGTGCAGGTCGCGCGTGCCGTGCGCGCGCGCTGCGCAGGTTGCGTGTGCCACGCAAGCGCGCGTCAGGCCGCGCGCAGGTCGCACCAGGCCGGCCAGACTGGTGCCCGGGTGGGTCACCAACTTCGTAAGTTTGTTGGCTAGGTGTTTTCCTAGTTGTCACGAGGTGCCACGTGTCACAATTTCACTAGAGGGCCAAATCTGCCCTCATCAGGATCCATGGAAGGATAGTGAGGATGGTACGATTGAAAACCTCTATACTCAAAAAAGTCCATTTATAGTTGCATTTAATCCCATGATCCTTGGTTGAAGATACTAGAGTCAAGGCACTAGGATTAATGGCGGGAATAGTAAAAGACCAACAAAAAATTCCTAAAGGTCAGCCAATACAAGGCTTGTATATAATAGTCCAGGTGATCATTGATGTTCGCCAGTCTCTTTCACTAGTATGTTCATAAACGTGGAAGGGAGACAAAAATGGGTTTGCCACCAATATGGATCATTAACAAAATTTTGTGCCTACTATAGCCTACTTGGTCACTATTGGCATAGATGCAAGTGCATTGACAAGCTGCTGGAGGAGATTAAAGCTGAAATTGAAGATAGGGATTCCAAGTGGAATTCCAATCGGAGAAACCTAATTCTAGTGTATAAAGGATGTAGAGAACACTGATGTGGTCCCCACTGTACTGTACTCGTATGCTATAGTCAGCAGTTAGTTGTTAGTTGATAGTTATTTCAGTCAGTTTATAATTACGAATCTTTTATTAGTCTTTTATTTTTGCCATGTAAGCAGCAAGGGTATTTCAGCCCTTTTACCTTTATTTGAGATTTAATATAAATAGCAAGAGAGGGGCGGCAGATCAATAATCCTCTCCTTTTCTAAATCTCCCCTTCAAACTCTTCTTCTCCTCTTCTCCTCTCTTCTCTTATCCTCTTCCTCTTTCTCAAATTTTTATTGTTAATTAAACACTAAAACTAGGACTGATTGTAGTCTTATTCGACTACAATGTGGAAGGATGTAAACTAAAACTGATTCATATGAGCGACACTAGCTCAGACGAGGTCTCAGAAGATGTGGGAAGAAAACACAAACTAAGTTCCTGGATGACTCAATCAAAGCAGGGAGTCAACTTACAACTCGAGAAGGCAAAGAAGAGTTAGCTCGATGGGACCTGCATCTACACCTGTGTCCATATATCAATACATGCAAGGAGAGATTCTGGATTAAGGTACATTACTAAATCAGGTGGGTTTGGATATATGGAACCAGAGCTGGGCCTGAAGAAGTTGGGTCAACCCAAAAAGACAACACTAGACCCAAAAACAAACTCGATGCTGCATATAGAAAAATGTTGAAATCCTCTTTGCTGATGGTACGAGAATGAAGTTTCCACTGGAAACCAATACACAGGCTCCTCAAGCAGGGCAACAGGTTGAGGTAGTGGACAAAAGTTCGGCACATGAGGTGGAAGAGTGGATTGATGTTTTTACATTTGCACAATTACTTCTGAATGGCCAGAGCAGTTCACCGATCGTTAACCCTATGGAATTAATAATGGGCATAAATGAAATGCTTGGGCTTCTAACTCCATTAGATCTGCATTCAGGTATCTCTCATATTGCTATCCCAACCCTTGGCCAAGTACTCACCTTTCTTTACTCTCAAAATTCATATTGTAAAATTGAATATACTTTCTTGCCTCACTATTGTATCTTGTTCCTCGTGAATTTCTTAGTATGGAATACAATGGATCAACAACTCACATCTATCTGTTATCTCAGGAAACAGGGTAGAATATTCAACCACGATCTCTTCCTTTCTGAAACTAATATCCTCTTAAAAATCACATAAATCAGGGAAGATCTAAGGTACACAGATGGTTGCTTTGTCTCAAAAAGGGGAAGATCGGGTGGTCTCTTCTGTAGCTGGAAATGGAATTTACTCATACAGATAATTGACTCATTAGATAGATGGATTAAGCTACAGACTGAAAAGTCTATGTCTGACCCAGTCTGGATTATAACTTCTGTTATGGTCATCCAATTAAGCAACATCAGGCTAGAGTGTGGAAAGATTTAGATGAATCAATGAGAAAACATGATGATTGGTTATTAATAGGGGACTTAAATGGTATAGTGGATGCCTCTGACTACTGCGGATCCAGAACTGAGTCATCTTGAGTATCCAGATCTTTGAACTCCCTCATAATGAATCACCCTTTACCAGAAGTTCCCTCAATTGGGGCCTAGTACACATGATAAAACCATAAAGAGGGTAAGAGGGTGAAGGAGAAATTAGATAGAGGTCTGGCAACTTCTGGATGGTTTAATTACTTTCCAGAAGCTCAGATTACAGCAATTCCCACTACATTTTCAGACCATACCTTGCGACTCCTAGATACCTGTCCTGCAAAAATTTCAAGACCAAAGCAATTTCATTTCTCACCCATGTATGCTGATGAGGCTGAATGTAGAGAAACCATTGAAAACCAATGGAACAACTCTCTCCCTCTTTACATTCCCAACAAGCTGAGGAAGTGTCAGAGATCAATTAAGAGAATGGAATGTGGAGAGGTTTGGGAAGATTTATTAGAACAAATTCTAATCTTGGATGAGGAGGGTCATGCAGACAATTCCAAGGAAAAGGATTTTCTTAGAAGAGAATATGAAAAGAGGCTCCCCAGAGAGGACCAACTTTGGAGATTGTTAAAATGCTGTATCATATTCAGTTTAGTGCTGCAGGCAAGGTTCAAAGTATTGACACAGGCTGATATGGGCGTATCGGCCTGTATCAGTGCTTTTTTTATATTTTATTTTTTTCAAAACCGGTTTAAGTCCCGGCTACCCTCTAAACCATGGTCTAGCCCGATACAACCCCTGTAGGGGCGTATCGGGAAGCTCCCGGCACAATACGTATCGGCTGATACGGGCCGATACATATCGATACTTTGAACCTTGGCTGCAGGGACAATATTGTATTTTTAACTCTTTTTATGATCACCCTAATATATATATATAAATACAAAAGCTGGTGCCACTAGCACAACTTTTGGCCTCTTATTCTTTCTTTCTTCTCTTCCCTCTCTTCTCCTCTTCTCTTCCCTTCCTTCTACTATTTCTTCCAGGACAATATGGTATCAGAGTGGGTCTGTTAGCCTAGAGAACAGAACAGATCAAGTGTTACATTCCTTTTTTACTGTTTTCTCACAAAGGAACTTGGGAATACTGATCGAACAGGTTTGAGAGTCCTTTCCAGCCTTCTTTCTCTCTTGTTCTT
Organism: Nelumbo lutea; assembly: GCF_056320005.1. Classification (NCBI taxonomy): domain Eukaryota; kingdom Viridiplantae; phylum Streptophyta; class Magnoliopsida; order Proteales; family Nelumbonaceae; genus Nelumbo; species Nelumbo lutea. The sequence goes on along the minus strand of NC_142690.1, from coordinate 27,022,492 downwards.
GGTCGTGTACCAAGAAAACAACCTGTAACAGGTTCGTGTGATTGATGTTAAGGGTTTAGAACCTGTTTTTTAATTTTTTGTGGATCGTGTGATCCTTTGTGGTGTATCCGTAGGTCAGGGGATGACATGTGCTTGTTGTAACAGCAGTTAAGTGAAAGTTTGATGATCATAGGGCCAGTTTTGTCCTAGGTGGTGACTGTTTCACGATTATCTGATGTTGTATATGCTTTTCAGCAATTGCATTGTGTGTGAACTGGAGAAAATCATCGGAAATTATTTCCCCCTCTAGTGCTAGACTGTGTGTGGACTAAGAAGAAAAAAAAGAATATAATAATAATAATAATAATAATAATAATAATAATAATAATAATAATAATTTTCCTCTTGTGACAAATCAAGTGTGACTGAAAGTGAACTTTATGGCTTCTGAGAACTTTGTTACATTTGGTGTATCCTTTATTCATAGTGGGGGTATTGATTTGAACTTCTCTATGGCTATTATTCCCCTAGATGGGCTTAACTATTTAGAGTGGTCGAAGAGGAGCAAGCTATATATCACTGCAAGGGGAAAGATAAGGTATATAAAAGGGAAAATTAAAGAATCTAATTCTAGGAGTGCAGAGCATGATAGATGGAACCAGGAAAACACATGGTAATGTCATGGTTTTTAGTATCTATGCAGCCTCAAGTGAGAAGAAATTTTGTGGGCTAAAATAGCTTATGAAATTTGGGAACAAACTAAGTCAACCTATTCTGAACTGCGTCACTATGCAAAGATTTATCAATTGTAGGCAGGGTTGTCTACTTGTAAACAAGGGGAGAGAAGTCTTTCTGTGCACTACTCATATCTGACTTCCATCTCTCAGATTCTGGGGAGAGATTAACTCCCTAGCTTACAACATGCTTTCTACCTACTCAAAAATGAGGAAATTAGAAGGAAAGAGATGAATGTTAAGGCGTCCACACAACAGACAGAGCACTCAGCTCTTGCTTCAGCTACCCAAAGGAGTGGAAATGGGGGAGACAAGAAAAATCTGAAGTGTTCTCATTGTGGTAGAGAGAAACACACCAAAGATACATGCTGGATTCTGTTCCATCTAAAACCAGCAGCATTAAAGAAGGATAAGGAGCCAAGCAAAGGTCCAAGAGCATACAGACATGTAGCAAGCTCAAATACGGTGGATGGAATGCATAAAACTGGAACTACTAGTGTTTCTTCTGGTACGGGACAGACCACTACTCCTTCAAATATCTTTCCTGAGTTCACAGCTGAAGGGGTAGACATTCTCAATTGGGCTATGGGTTGATTGAAACAATCCTCAATTGCTTCCTTTTCTTTTGCCAAGACAGGTATTACTTCTGCACTTGGTGCTATAATGTCTTGTTTCCCAAACCCTTGGGTTATTGATTCAAGAGCTTCTGAACGCATGACCGACAACTCTTCCTTATTCTCATCTTCTCATCTGGTTTTTGGGCAAGATAAAGGGTGGATGATGGCCCTTTATCTCTTATTCATGGGAAAGGGGATATCCAACTTGGAAAAACTCTCTCTTAAGTCTACCTTGAATGTTCCTAATCTTATTGCCTACTTACTTTCAATTTCTAGAATAACAAAAACTTTGGATTGTGTTGTAACATTCTTTCCCACCCATTGTGTTTTCCAAGATCGGTTAACGAAGCAAACGATTGGGAGTGGTCGTGAGTCTGGAGGTCTTTACTATCTCAATGAAGACATGGGTTCAGCTCTTAAGGCAGTGTCTACTAATATCAGTGAATGCAAGGAGTCTAGTACTTTGGTTTATCTCTGGCGTACTAGATTGGGTCACTTGTCTTTTTCATTGTTGACAGTCTTGTTTCCAAAGTTGTTTGAGAAGGTGTCCTTTAAAAGCCTTTTTTTGTGATGTGTGTCAAATATCTAAGCATAGTAGAACAAATTATCCAAGTTCCAAAAATGAAGTTAATGCTCCTTTTGATTTAATTCATTCTGAGGTTTGGGATCCCTCACCCATTATTTCACTAGAAGTTCAGGACTGTTATCAGTCTTGAACCCTAATGAATCTCAGGATCGAAGATAAGCAGAAAGAAAGAGGAGAGAAGAGAAAGAGGGAGAAGAAGCAGTAGAACACAAGGGTTGAAAGGAGGAGCAGAAGCTTCATGTTCTGCCACCGCCACTTTAATTAATATTTATAGGTTATGCTCATTACATGGAAAGGACAGATCTGCCCTTAGTCTTTACATAACAAATAGAGTAAAACAAAGACTGAAATAAATAACAATTGAAACAACTAAATGACCAATAGCTAACCCTAGGCAGACTAGAATATCTTCTACCCTACGAACACAGTGGGGCCGTAGCTGTGGGGCCCACTTCAGTGTTCTCTACAATTTCCATGGATGAATACCGATATTTCATTAGTTTTGGTGATCACTTTACAAGATACACTTGGATTTATTTGATGAACGAAAGAGAAGAAGTACCTAGAATCATTATGGTGTTCTGTAAGATGATTGAGACACAGTTTGGAAAGAAGGTCAAGTCCCGTTCAAATAATGCAGCTGAATATTTCAAGAGTTTTCTAAATGTGTTCTTTGAAGATGAAGGGACCTTACATCAGTCATCATGTACTTATATGCCACAACAGAATGGAGTTGCAAAAAGGAAGAATAGACATTTACTTGAGACTACTCATGCTCTAATGATTCAAAGCAAAGTCCCAAAGAAGTTTTGGTCTCATGCTGTTCTGACAGTTCCTTATCTCATCAACCGAATGCCATCCAAGGTTTTGGGGATGAGAACCCCTTTTTCTGTCTTGTGTCCAAAGCAAGTTGCGTTCTCTTTACCTCCTAAGGTTTTTGGTTGTGTATGTTTTATTCATGTTAGTGATCCTAAACGAACAAAGTTGGACCCAAAAGCAACCCATGGGGTGTTCTTGGGTTATTCTCTTACCCAAAAAGGATATAAATGTCTTGATCCAACTACTGGAAGGAAGTTCATCACCAAGGATGACACCTTTCGTCAGTCACAGTCCTTCTTTGAGACTCCTCGAAATCCTTTTCAGGGGGAGACTAGTGGAGTGGAAGAGACTTCCTCAAAGGATAACCCTTTTGTCTCAGCTCTTACCTCTCCTACTTCTTCCTCAGACGCTCCTCATGTTGAACCTTCTTCCTCTTGTCTAGTGGAGACTACAAGTGATTTGTGGTACTACTTGTTCTGAGGAAATTGGTCCTGACCGTAATGATGACCTTGATGATGAAAGGCAGCTAAGTGTTTATCATAGGAGGAGAAAGAGAGACCTACCAGTAAATGGCTACAACCAATCAGAAACTTTAGATTCCGACCAAGGTATTGCTCCTCCCATTACTTCCTCTAATCTCGATTCAAATCTTCCTATTGTCTTGTGGAAACCAATTCGTTCATGCACTCTTCATCCTATTAATAGATCTGTTTCATATTCTCACTTGTTTCCTACCTATTACTCCTTTGCGTTGGCCTTGTCCCCTATCTCTACCCCTTCCAGGTACTTAGAGGTTATTGTTGATCCCAAATGGAGGAAAGCTATGGATGGGGAAATGAAAGCCTTGTTGAAAGCTAACACTTAGGAGATAGTGGATCTACTAGTCGAGAAAAGCATTGTAGGGTGCAAGTAGGTATATACAGTCAAACACAAGGGTGATGGTTCCATTGAGAGGTATAAATAAAGATTAGTTGCAAAAGGATTCACCCAAAAGGAAGGGGTTGACTATAAGGAGACCTTTGCTCCAATTTCCAAATTGAATACTATACGAGTGTTACTCTCTCTTGCTACAAATTTTTCTTGGAAACTACATCAGTTAGATGTTAAGAATGCTTTCTTAACATCAGGAGATCTACAAGAAGAAGTCTACATGGACCCTCCTCTAGGGTATGACATGAGAGGAAAGGTATACAAGCTAAGGAGGATCTTATATGGCCTCAAACAATCTCCAACGGCTTGGTTTGAAAGATTATGCAAGGCAATGAAGGTTATTGGGTACAAGCAGAGCAATGTTGATCACACGTTGTTCTATAAGAGAAGTGAAGGAAAACTAACAACATTGATTACTTATGTTGATGATATGGTTGTTACGAGAAATTATTCAAATGAGATTCGAAAGTTGAAAAACTTCTTAGCCTCAGAGCTTGAAATCAAAGATATGGGACTTCTAAATTATTTCTTGGGAATAGAAGTGGCTAGATCTAGAGAGGAAATATACATCTGCCAAAGGAAGTATGCATTGGACCTTCTAAAAGAGACATGGAAGCTAGGAGCCAAACCAGCAGACACTCCTATAGAGCAAAATCATTGGCTATAGGAAGAGAATGGAGAACTATATCCTGACAAAGAGAGATATCATAAATTAGTTGGAAATTTGCTTTCTTTCACGTGTTCTCTTGTAAATGGCATCGTGCAAATAAGTCAAGATAAGAAGGTGTGGAGGGATCAAAAACCATACAACCAACACTTCCAAACTCTTAGGAGGCAAACCTAGAAGATAGCACTTGTCCTTCTCAATCAACAATGTTTGTTCCTACTGACACCCCTAATTCTATTTTGATGTCTCTATCCTATGAATGATCTTGATCTCCCCATTACAAAACGTAAAGGTGTACATGCATGTACTACTAAACAATCCATTGCTGACTTCACCTCCTCCAAGCATCTTTCACCCTTATATTGTGTTTTCCTATCTACCATTTCTAATGTCTCAATTCCTAAGAATGTTTCAGAAGCTTCAACTATGCATGCCTGAGAGGATAGATGCTATAAGGGAAGAAATGGATCCTCTTCCCAAAATAATAAAATGTGGAGACTTGTGGATTTTCCCAAGGGAAAAGAACCAATAGGGTGCAAATGAGTTTTCAATAAAACATCGGGCTAATGGGTTAGTTGAAAGGTAGAAGGTGAGGCTTGTTGCAAAGGGCTTCACACTGATTTATGGAGTTGACTATGTTGAGACCTTTGCCCCAATAGCCAAGATGAATTCCATAGTGTGCTTCTCTCTTTAGTTATAAACTTTGACTGGAGTCAACATCAACTAAACATTAAAAATGCTTTCTACAATAGAGATTTGGAGGAGGAGGAGGTATACATGGTTCAACCACTGAGCTTCCACATTAAGGTAGCGAACAAAAGGTATGTCAGCTGAAAAGGTTTTTGTATGGAATAAAACAGTCCCCACATGCCTGGTTTATCCAATTTAATAAGGTGGTTTAGTAGATTGGATTCAAATAGTGCCAGTCAAATATTACCTTGTTTGTTAAAGGTAAAGTAGAAAAAAATTGTTACTCATTGTGTATGTAGATGACATTGTTGTTATTGGTGATTGGGAGACAGAGATTAAGAGATTGAAAATGTTCTTATCCTCTAAAGTGAAGGATTTGGGTCTTTCCGTTATTTCCGTAAATTGAAGTGGCCCATTTGAAAGGGGAAATTTCCGTGTCTCAAAGGAAGTATGTTCTTGATCTCCTACAAGATATTGGAAAGCTAGGGGCCAAATCAACTAATACTCCCATAGAGCAAAATCACAAGATTGGAAGTGATGAGGGACAAGTACTTGAATATGTGAAACAATTCCAGAGGCTGATTGGCATGTTGTTATATCCATGCATGACCTGTCCAAATAATGCATATGTTCTTGGAGTTCTTAGCCAATAATGCATGCCCTCAAAACATCACACCTTGCAGCAGTGGAAAGGGTTCTTAGGTACTTGAAGAAACATCGTGATAAAGGTCTATTGCTTATTAAACATGACCACTTGAGAGTTGAGGTCTACACAAAAGCTGATTAGGTATGCTTAGTTGATGATAGAAGGCCTTCAATTGGTTACTGCACCTTTGTAGGGGGTTGTTGCTAGATCAAGTACTAAAGCTAAGTATAGAGCTATGGCTCATGGAGTAGCTGAGGTACTATGGATGAAGAACCTCCCAGGAGAACTTGGATTTGCAGTAAGTAGGCCTATGTCTTTGTATTGTGACAATAAAGTAGCTATCAAATAGTGACTAATCTAGTTTTCCATGACTAGACTAAGCATATTGAAGTCAATAAGCACTTTATTTGGGAAAACATTGAGAAGGGAGAGGTGTGCACTCAATATGTTAACACAAAAGAGCAATTTAATGTCCTCACAAAAGGGTTCAATACTCTATTGCATAGTGAAATATGTAACAAGTTGGGTATGATTGACATTTATAGCCCAACTTTAGGAGGAGTGTTATAATAGAGTTGCCACAGGGGTAGAAATGTCTTTTTTACTTTATGTTATGTTTTAGTGATGTGACCCTAATATAAATATTAATAAGGGCACTGACAGCCTGTCTTTTTTGAATTTTAAACATTCAATTCTCTCTCTTCTTGCTTTCTTCCTCTCTTCTCTTCTCTGCTTCTCTTATTTTTTCATTGGATTATAAGGACTAAAGGAGCTCCTTTCCCTGGAGTGCTCTTGTATCACATGGTCAACAAATAAGAACCAATATAATGCTAATTATTACAATTACCTAAGTAGGTGGGAAAGGCTGTTACTCAAACAGAATTGTCTCCATTACACTGTAGTCAAAAAAGAAAAATAAATGTAATCCATACATCAAGCATATTCAAACCGATTACGCTAACATCTTTTCCAAGTCAGTTAGGATAACCAGAGAAGTCAAACACAATTTAGCTAGCTTCTGACCCAAAATATAACAGTGACTAAGGACTTACAGCATATAAGACTGCAAGTAACTCAGAATGTGTCAAGCTCCAGTCTGTAGACGCATTGGTTGATAAAAGTCCCACAATTACCATAAGAAAAGCACCAAAAGCATATGAGTATGCTGTCAGTGAAAGGCTGGCCGGATACTTCACTAAAACTGTAGACTGAAATATTTTGCAACAGTAAATGTCATATTTGTACAATAAAGCATTCTTCAAATAAACAAGAATTGATTCCTAAACATTTTTATTATATATCTACCATATATTCACTTAAAATAATAGAGTTTACTACTTGTACATTAAAAGCCTAAGATGATAAAATTAAGTTCGACCTGAAAGAGAACTAATGCACATAAAATGGCTGTTTAACTGATGTATGATGGAAAATAAACTTGATACAGTTTCTAAAACCTCTTAAGTAACCTAAAAAATTTTAAAGAAACATGGAAATGGCAAAGTAGAGAACAGAGCATCAAGTGAATTGATTAAAATTGCATGAATCATATAAATAGTGAGATTCATACGTTGAATCATATGATTCAAACAATAATTGTAAGGTTTTACATAAAAGGATTTAGGCATCATATTAGCCATTGGATTCATGATTTAAAACTGAATTATATCATAAATCATAATATTTTGACTTCCACCATTTCCAATATAGTGATAGATCCTATAGAAAGTCATTCTCATCCTCTCCAATGTCCTAATGCAGTCACTTCCATAGAGTAAAAATCCACTCCTAAAAACCTAATTTCACACTCCAAATTTTTGCACAACCTAAGATAAGGAAGATTCTTCCACGACTTATCAGATTTTAGGGCATACATGTACATATATATATACTAATTCCATACTGAACCGTCTCTCAAATGGTTCATTCTCAGATTAGAACTGAAAGGTCATTTTTCCTTATCTAAAATGGAGATCAATATCAAGTAGAAATTAATTCTAACTGATAATCTGAAGGTATGAACTAATAACTTACCTTCTTTAAAATGATATATTCACAGTAATCTATTAATACGGAAACTAAACCCTTCTAAATCAATCTAACCTTCTTAATGGTGATTACTATTTGCATCTTTTTGTTTTCAAAAGATTGTCTACCTAAAGGCAGATTAATCTTAAGATAAGTTTCAAATACCTGTATGGCTAAATAAGCTGCCATGCACATGCAGTTCCCTATCAAACATAACACACCAATGTGCCATGGTTGAAGCCCAAACTCCAGTAGACTAGATGTCAACCATCCAGAAGGCTCTAGTTGAGCCTTTGCACTTATCTCACTTTGCATTCCAAAATCCAATCCAGAGTACCCAAATACAGCTGGACCACGGAATAAAACCATTAAAGTGGCTCCAGAAACACAAACAAGTGTGCCACCGATCTTCACCTGGCCTTCATTTGTGGCCAAATTCACTGTTTCTGTACTGCATGGTAAAAATTCTTATCATACTGAACAACCAAGAATCTTCAAGATAACAATATGAAAATATAATCAAATCAGAAATGAGTAGAGATTCATCACACTCACCCCATCATTGCAGCCAACAGAAATGTAAAGACAGGAATTGAAGGCTGTATGGCTGCTGCATAAGTTGGATTTGTGTACTTAAGACCAATAAGAAATAAAAGCTGATTGCCAAATATCCTGTTCAAATGTTAAGAAGAAAACAATCAAAGCATACAGATCAATCAAAAGGGCATCTTCTCAGTTCAAATGGTTATAAATTAAATACATTATGCAAATAGCACGTTTAAGTTATAGGAGTTTTACCCAGTTAACCCAAGAAAGAATAATGACATGAGAAGCCGGATAGTTATTGGTGTTCTGACCCTCCTGAAAAGACAAGAGAAGATGAGCTCACGAAACAGTGATTAATGCCAGTAGTTATGCCATCAATAACAACAGATGTTCAGTTAAAAACCCAGGAAAAATTAGCACATGGCAGAGTTAGAAGGACAGTCAATAATCGATACTGTTGCATAAGGGAATTACATTTTCATTCTAAACATTACTCATGGAATAAGGAAGGATCTCTCAGCACCTTGTAGTCAACAATCCAAGGAACTTGGTTCATATGGTCTCGATTGAATTGAGGACTTAATTACCTAACTCCTCCATGTCTCATGATTTCATAGACTAGTATTGAAGAATTTAATTTCTCAACTCCATTTCTTGTAGCGAAAAAAAGAAAAAATCTCAACTCCATCTCCAAATATTTGGCCAACTAGCCTATACTAGGAAGGGTATTTTCTTTGGTATTGCCAATGGAAGATTCCATTTAATTATGTCTGACAAGCTAATGCATCCATGCACATGGAACTTTTAAGTGGCGATTTAAGAAATGCCCATGGCAGCACAAGTTCAACTAAAATTATTATGGTATAAGTTTAACTTTTCAGGACTCAAAGCCTAAAACACTGGAGGTAAGAAAATATTATTTATATTTTCAGCTTCCTTTCGAATTTTAAATATTTAATTTGCTCTGTTTTATGATTCCCCCACCACTAAAATAATCAGGGGCTTTTTCATGACCATGAAATGGAATAAGGGGAAATTTACTTATGCAAACAGTAACAGCTATAAGTTCCAAATGCATATATACAGAATTACAGATTAATCCAATTTATGAATATGCTGATTAGCCATCTGATTAATTGATACACTAAAAAGGGCATCCATTATTTCAAATATAGTTCTTAGAAAAAAACGAAAGAACTACTAGTTAGATGTCAAAAGAAGTCTAATTTAGCAGATCCTCACTATATTAGCACCCGTACATAATTCAATTTACATAGAGATAAATATTGACATGAATTACTTAAATTAATTTGAGAGAAACAAGCCGAGTAATTGGACCTTGAAAAGAGAAGCTTATGAATACAAACAACATAATTACAACGGAAAGAAACACACACACACATACAGAGAGAGAGAGAGAGAGAGAGAGAGAGAGAGGCTAACTTTTCACGGAAATAGGCAACAGGGGCGAGGATGGAGAGGGCGAGCACATCGCGGAAGACGCAGAACACGACCTGATTCATACCCACGTTCAAAGCAACCTTGGTGATTACATGGTATCCCCCATTGAACAGCTGCACCATCGCCATTGCTGCGTGTGCCCTTTGCATTTCTCCTCCTCCAACTCCTCCCACTCCCGCCATTTTCTTTTCCTATCAATCATACAACAATTCAATCCAATTAATAAATTCTCTCATCACCACCTTCGCTTGTCCACGACGATCTGCCACTGCCTGGCCTACCTACTGCCATCGGTAGTTCGGTTGCTTGTGCCCAAAGCCAAACTCCCTGACTTCCCAACGATCAAACAAAAACAAAGGGAGGGAAATTATGTAAACTGCCCCTGTATTTCTGACAAATACATAAAGTACTCTGTTTCAAGAAATTACTTAAAAATACCCCTGAGGTTTTGGAAACTTCTTCATGAAATTGGATTAAAATGGATAGACAGAATGAAAAATCCATTTTGCCCTTGATTATTCTTTAAATTTTCTAATATCAAAACCCAAGATGCCCATTGACCATCGCCGATCAAAGTTCATGAATATATCGAGCTTTGTATCGAATCACCTTTCAAACTTGAACCCAGGAGCCCGAATGAAGATTGAAGAAGAAGGAATAGGAACCGGTGGTGTCGAGCGTTGACGCGGATTCCGATGATCCCCAACTGAGATGATTTCTACCACTATCTCCGTATGGAGTTCTGGTTGTTCTTTTAGTACTGTTTTGGCATTTGCGATTTTGCAATCCGGTTGTTGCTTCATGTGGGAGATGGTTTTATGGGTTTATCGTTTATTGCCATGATTGGATTTGCATATGGTTCATGCCAATTCACATACAATGTTTCTCTAGTATGTGGAGAAAGGACACCCTTTCTCTACTAGGAGATGGTTGGTTGAGGTTGCAGGGGAATCCAAGCCAGTCTCAGACACCCTTTATCTCAACGTCTCGTACATTGGTAGATTTCTGTCCTCAAATTTTGTTAATAGGCAGAGATTATAGCTTCTGGCCCTTTCCATTTAATGAATGTCCTTCAACTATTCAGAAGAAAGCAGCTTAAATTATGAGAAATCAAATTTTCATTTCTCCTAATACAGAAAAAATCTACACAGTCGACACTTTGAACCATTGCTCAAGCATCAATCAAGCTTGAACATGTCTTCTATGGTAGCTCCACGGTCTGGTTCCTCATTGTAAAGGTGACTGATAAGCAATAGTTTCAGGAATTCTTCGGTGAAGTCGAAGGAAATTGCAGCACCCCATTTGGATCCTGCTCCTCTCCATGGAAAATCTTCCTACTTCGTGCAGGATAAATCTTCCATTATACTGTAGCTACCAGTAACAGATAATATCCATATGCTCAGCTGCCCTACTTTGCATCATTATTATTCTCTGATTATCCTCTTCAGTTTCTTCTTGGATTCAAATTCAAAGCATGTTAGTTTAAGAGGTTCTGCCTAACCTTCTCCTTCAAAACATACGGAGGACACCACACAAAACCCAAAAAATACAAAGCAGAAAACAGAACAAACTGTAAACACCACTCTAAACATACTACGGCAGCTTCCACAGTCAAATTTGACATCTCAGCATCTCCTTTCAAGTTTCAATAATAAGGATAGCCACAGAATTCTGGGATCTTTTAAATGGAAATCCTCTAACGCATACAAGTCTTGAAGCAGGGGCCATAACAGAGGAGAACAATCAAAAGATTCCTTTCTTTTGAATTCAGAGTTTGACATGTCGAAAATCTGTTTTGACCGGAAAAGGGCAGAACATTAAAAGAGTCAGGATGTCACATTCCAACAGCTGGGACGGACAATTACACAAGGGAAGTATTTGTCATATAACTTCACTCTACAGGGGGTACTTTAACTAATTGTAAGAAAACTTCAGGGTAGATTAAAGGTTTTGATTTGTGTCTGTTGCCCCACCAAGATGTCAATTTATTTAAATTTAAGGGTTTCTAGCAGATAAGGGCAACTTATCTGCTAGATTAAAGGTTTTGATTAATTTCTAGTTTTTTTATTTATTCATCTTTGTAATTACATTGTCATATTTATTTTTTTTATATATAAAACATAACTGGCCTTACAATTATTTTATGGAACTAGTAAATATATATCTATGCGTTTCACATGGTAATTGAAAATAAGTAATAAAAGCATGGTGTGTTGAGGGTATTTAAATTTAAAATTTTATTTTCATTAATAAAAATATTTCTTATTTCTTATATTTATTTTTGTTTAATATAATAAATATATGATATTAGAGATGTGCACAAATTTTATAGACAAATTTTTATGTTTTCTATTTTTTATTTCTATATATTTTTTGAGTTTTTATTATATAATTAAGACACCATGTATTGCATTCTATTTAAAAAATATAAAATTTAATTAAATTATTAAAACTAATAAAGACCTAATTATAAATGTCTTAAGCTCCTACTTAGGGATGATCATTTATAAATTAGCCTAAAACTGGCTAAACCAACAAGTTTTCAGGCTCAAGCAACTATTTTCTTTTGAGCTAGGTCTAGCTCAGATCTACACTAACCCCACACAATGTAGACAATAAGACTATAAATAGTTTGGATTCAGATTTGAACCAACTACATCCACATCTGCATTCGATTATGAAATTTAGATCCACATTTTGCATTTAATTATTATGTTGGGTTTTAGATCATCTTCGCATTTAATCTGCAATTGTCTTATTGTGTTTAAAATGACAAAAATTAAAAAAGTTTTAAAAAATCAATTATTTTTAAAGCATGCATGTATAATAAATGTATATAAATTAAAATATTAAATTTATCAATTATAAACTTTATATAGTTATACATAATATATATATATATATATATATATATACATAATTATTGGATTGTAATTGCTATTGTTTGATTCATTTGGAGTTGGAATTGGAATCAACTAACAATTTTATTAATATTTTATTATTTTGTTAGTCTTTGATAATTAACATCTTAGTATTTATAATGAACATTTTATATTAATATTTTATTTTTAATCATTAATATTAATATTTTTATTTTATTATTTACTTATTACTTAGTTAGTAGTAATATTATTATAACTCAAATTAGTTTTCCTACCCGAAAATATATTGTATTAATATTTTATTTATACATTATTATTATATTTAATAATTATTATATTTGTTTGCTATTATTATTTAGTAATATTTTATTATTATCTTATTATTAATTTAATAATATTATTACTTTATTAATATTAGCATTTTTAGGGTTTTGTATCTTGAGTTCTTAAGTCCTTAAGGGGGGCCTAAAATACCCAAACATCCTTACATAACCCCTTTTCTCTCTTTAATAATATAAATGATATCTCTGTTTCTTATTAACTCTCTTTTAATTGTCTCTCTTTTGTAATATAATCTCTCTTTCTCTCTCTATAATAATATAATATCTTGGTAATAATGTGCAACTTTAAATATTAATGATATATAATTTTGTTAATGACAATAATTGTTATTTTATATTTTTAAAATAAAATAAAATAAGAAAAATACAAAAAAAGGAGAAAATAGATAAATACCTATGATGATTTTTGTAAATACAAGTATAATTATTATTTTATATTTTCTAATAAATGGTTATTTTATTATTTTTATTTATTATTATTAATTTTAATTATCCTATTAATATTAATTATACTAATTCTTCTAAATGGTCATCCCGGCCGAAGTACAAATTAATACTAATTCTTTAGATAGATAAAAACTTACCAAATTTTAATTTTGTATTAACTTTAGTAATTTTTATTAATTATAGTTATTAGGTTTCAAATTATATATAAATTATTATTATTATTTATTATTATTATTACTATTATTATTACTATTACTATTATTATTATTATTATTATTATTATTATTATTATTATTATTATTATTATTATTATTATTATTATTATTATTTGTCGTGTATCACACGTTACGAGTTTCTATGTAGATCCGTTAGCTTGTCTTCATGTAAGTGATAAAACATGTTCTACATTTTAATTTTTTATTCATTTTTTATTTTTATATCATTTTTAATGGGTCTTCTATGTTGTATAACTCACTTGTGTAGTATGGGCACTATGCACAATAAAGGTCTCAATTCATAAAAATTATTAATTTTAGCAATATTATTAGTTAGTTAATTAAAAATATATTAATAAAAAGTTATCTAATAAAATAAAAAAGAATAAACAAAACAAAATACAACATTATAACATGGGTTCTATTTGCAATATAACAAACCCATATTTAAATCATAATATTATTAAAACTATCAATTAATGTTTTTTTAATTTAAATTGATTATTTCTATTAGTGTTTATTAAGTTTTATTTTTATTAGCATTTTTAATTTTTACTAAGTTTTGTTAATATTTATTAGTTTAAGTGGAGGTTTAATGGATTTTTAAATTAATATTTTTATTTTTGTTGTTTTATGTTTAATTGTTTAACCTCAACCTATTTATATTACTTGACTTATTAATATTTTACTTTATTATATTGTTTTACTACTCCCTCTCTCTCTCTCTATCTCTCTCTCTCTCTCTCTCTCTCTCTCTCTCTCTCTCTCTCTCTCTCTCTCTCTCTCTTAAATGCCTTTTTTAAATGTAATAATAACATGCAATAAAATAAGAGGCATTGGAAAGCCCAAAGGTCTCTCTTTCTCTTTCTAAAAGTATGCAACTTTCTTAATCTAATCAAAATAGGTAATGATTACTTTTTACATTTTTAAAACAAAAGAAAATCAGAAAAATGCAAAAAATGGAGAAAATAGATAAATAGCTTCTCTAAAAGGAGAGACATGCTAAAATGGATTGTCCAATTTTATTATATATAATAATATTAGTGGATTTTTAAATTAATATTTTTATTTTTGTTGTTTTATATTTGATTGTTTAACCTCAATCTATTTATATTATTTGACTTATTAATGTTTTACTTTATTATGTTATATTACTACTCCCTCCACTTCTCTCTCTTTCTCTCTCTCTCTCTCTCTCTCTCTCTCTCTCTCTCTCTCTTTCAATTGTCTTTTTTAAATGTAATAATAACATGCATTAAAATAAAAGGCATTGGAAAACCCAAAGGTCTCTCTTTCTCTCTCTTTAATAGTGTGCAACTTTATTAATTTAATCAAAATAGGTAATGCTTACTTTTTTATATTTTTAAAAGAAAAGAAAAGACTAAATTATATCACTTGTTTTTTTCAATATATCATTACTTTTATAGAAATAACTAGGAATGACCCTTGTACTAAGTATAGGATGATTTATCTGAATTATTTCATATTTTAAATTATTTATATTAGACACTTAGGTTAGGCTTTTTATTTGATTTAAGAGACTTATCATGTTTTATCTTGAGAATGACCCCATACTAAGTAAGGGGCAACTACAATATCATTTAATTTGAAATTTACTATTTAACTATAAAGAATTAAATTAAAAAAAAATTAACGTGAGTCTTACATCTTTGTAATTGACAATCTATTCTGACCTACTTTGTTTGAAAATCACTATTAATTTATGTTGTTTTTAATATGATTTAAGAGATTAAATGAGGTATTATTTGTAAACAATAACCAACTTTAATTGGTATTTACTATTTATTTGATAAATTTATTTTTAAAAGGTAAATTAGGTTACACTTCAAAATAAAGTTAAAGCTAGTTTGCAGTTAATAAACTATTTCATCTAAAAGAATGAAACTCACACCATTTGTATTAATTGTTTAGTAATTTTTATAGATTTCATATATTTTAATTTTTATCCATTTGATGTTTTGAATATTTTTATGTTAAATTAATTGTTTATTCAATTACTATCATAACATTTGAAGTGATCACTTTTTAGGGATTAGGATCTACATGTGTGTGAATTTTAAGAGAGTGGAGTTATCACTTTTTTTGTGAGTGGATAGAATTTTTTAAGAGAGTTTAACATCTTCTAAGATTCTATCTATTGAAATTTTACAATACCACGTGTCTGAAGGGTGGGGGGCTATTACCTGACTACCTTCTACATTTTGCTGATTGGGTAGAGCTTCAACTCGGGTGGGATGTGTTGTGTTTATCGACAATCTGGCTCGCCAACCTTAAGTGTAAAGGGCTAATCCTACTTGCCAACCTCAAGCTGATCTGACCAACCCAAACACAACAAAAATTCAAATTTCCCTAGTTGGGTTTTTTTAGCTAGAGATAATAAAATAAATGTGATAAATGTTCAGATCTTTATTAACACACTCAGTTAATCAACACTAAAATCAATCAATTTTACATGCCATATGGACATATGTGTGCTCATATACAGGTCCAGCCCAACTGACGTGAAGCCCAAGGTTGTTCAGCCCGAGGTAAATGCTAACATACTTGGGTTGGGCATTGGGTTGTTGGGTTGGATTAGGTTGTCTACTTTTTTTTTTCTTCCTTTATTGTATCTTTTGTTCTTATGGTTATGATTATATAATATAGATATACATTATGCAATATATGTTTAGATTATGTAATATATATCATGTATATGTATATGGAGATCAAATCAGCCCCCCACAACGTCCCACAACACATCCCCGCCATTTATTGGGAATATCTCCCGATAATGATATCATCATTTCTGATATTATCATCGGAAGATGTTTCCACTACACGGCAGGGATGTGCTGTGGGACATTGTGGGGGGCTGATTTGAACTCATGTATAAAAGGCCAAGCTCAGCTTGCTTGAAACCTCAGCCCAAACTCAACCTGAGGAGCACAAAAGCTGTGTATGGCCGGAAAAATCCAACCCAACTTATGCACAAACTCTGATTAGTTCAAGCTGTATTCAAGTAAAACCTGCCCATTTGCACATGTGTTTAGGGTGTGAGCCCAAAGCCCAATCTAAAAGCTTTAACAAGCCAATCCAATGATCCATTTGGCTGCGTTTGGAAACGATGCAAATAGAGTGTAAATCCCGGTTCAGGGTAAATTTTGCACTCTAGTTCAGTTTTGCTAGTGTTTGGCAACATTACATTTATGCATTGACAAATGACAGATCAATGCATATTTACATTGATAACAAGATGCAAAAGTACATCAACAAAAAAGAAGCAAATTTGCATTCAACTGGGCTTTTGATAAAAAAAAAAGGCATATATACTTTATTGGAATTCATGTTTGCATCCATTACAGTTAATGGTCTATTTGGTAAGAAGGTAAATTTGTCAGTGCAAAACTAACCCAACTTTGCAATTTATATGAACCATTTTACACTCTACATATTTGCATCGCTTCCAAACACAGCCTTTAGGATCAGCCTGAGGCCGGAAAAATCCAAGCCAACCTATAAGCAAACTCAGTTTAGTTCAAGCTCGATTCAAGTAAAACCTGCCCATCTGCACCCTAAACACATGCACTGTGTTTAGGATGCAAGCCCAAAGCCCAACCTAAAAGCTTTAACAAGCTAATCCAACGACCCATTTAGGCCCAACCTGAGGCCAGAAAAATCCAACCTAACCCAGCCCAACCTATGCACAAACCCAGCTTTAACAACCTATGCATGGGAGGTGCTCCCAATGTACAGCTGTAGTGTCATGTGGGTATGTGGGCAGATCTGAATTGCATAACAGGTGTTTGAAGCAAGTGAAACTCTTAAAATCACTACTTCTCACGCCAATAATACAGAGGATGAGAGAATCCAAGAAAACAAGGAAGAAACATGAAGATAGGACTAATGTGCAGCAGGAGGCTGTTTTTAGTAAGGCAAAATATTCATTGATGTGGGTGTGAGTGCAGAGTGGTCCACGTTCGTGCTGACATGAATGTTGGATCCCATAATGAATCACTCACTCACCATCTGTGGCCATGTCGAAGCTAGCCCAAAATGTGGCAGAAAGGATGCATGGATGCAACGAACTTGGTCTAGCCCATTTGGGTATTAAGCTTTGTGCTATTGAAAGCAAATGACTGACCAATAAGGATGCCTGGTCCAGGTGCTCAGGCTTCTTTCAATGTGACCCCCAGTTCCCATCGAAAGCAGCGGCACAGAAAAAAGAAGGATGTGGCATCCCTTTCACCATATGGAAGCTATTATGGTGTTACTGCTGCTGCAACAGCCATTATTCTTTCAACTGAAGAGGAGAATGAGAACCTGGACCAGGCATCCTTGTCCAGTCTTCACTATCAAAGTTGTTCTCCACCAACTGAAGACAGCCTTTCTACTATCAATAAAAGAGACTGTTTTCAGTTAGTGGCAGAACAATTTTTGGTTCAATATACAATGGTTTGTTCAACAGTACTGCTTTTATATAAAACATAGTTGTAGAATTGTTAATTTATTAAGGTGCAGTTTGATAAATCTTTTTAGAAAGATCTTTCAACAGCTTAGATGGTACAAAGATGTGTTAAGTTTTTGGGGTGGTGTCTTTAAAGATAAAGGCCATTTGGAAAGAGGCTCGGTTTACCAGGCTTTTAAAAACACATTTAGAGGCTATCTATCACGCAGAAAGATCAAAAAGTTCCATTTGAAGCTTTCCGAAATTCAACGTTTTTGGGTTTTTCTGTGCACATGGAAAGACTTGCCAAATACTGCCTAAAAATATTATCAATATCTAGCCTTTTCTTTTTTATTTTTTTTAAACCCTAAACTTTACTTATTACAATTATCTAACTGACTTGCAATTGTAGTTGTAGAACAAAAATCTCAAAATAAGTATGTTGGAAAATGGTAGCAGCTGTAGTTCATTACTATTAAAACTCTAGGTAGTCTAGGGGTGAGTATTCGGTTTATTCGTTTAAAAACCAAACTGAATAATCCAAATTTTTAAAACCAAAATAAAAAAAAAATGAAAACCAAATTGAAACCGAATTACAATAAAACCGAAATAACTGAACCAAAATTTTTGGTTCGGTTTTTAGTTATTTCGGTTAAAAACCAAATTTAATTAATATATATATATATATATATATATATATATATATAATATTATATATATTATATAACCTATAACATATATATATATATATATATATATATATATTATGAAATTTAATTTCATTATAATACATTATATATAATATATCATATTATATATTAAATATTAAATATTGTACATTATATATTATATATTATATAATGAATTTTAGTTAATTCGGTTTTTTCAGTTAACTGAATTTCTAAATCTGAAAACCAAAATTGCTAAAAACCTAATTAACCGAATCGAATAACCGAAAAATGGAAAGAACTGAAACCGAAATTTTCTGTTCAATAATTCGGTTTTAATCGAATAATGCTCACCCCTAAGTAGTCCACATTTTTTTTTCTCTTTTTCTTTTTTATGAAAAGTATTCTGTTTCATCAATAATAGGCTGCCCTCTTTTCTGATTCTCTTTTTCTGTTACTAATTGTCTCATTAATTGCTAAATAGCATAAACATTTGGACTTGGAAATTATAGGTTGGAGTGTACAAGTGGTTGTCCAATTCTAGATGTTATTGGATTCCCTTGATCCTCCTTGGATAAGGCATACTATTGCTGAGTGCAAAAAATTGTTGAAACATCTCCTAGTTTTGTTTTCTCTCATTGTTGTAATAGTGCTGTTCATAATTTAATAAATTTTGCTGCTCTAAATAATGGGTATTATGGGTATTTTCATGGGAGAGTCTCGCTTCTTTCTCTACCCAATTATTAATGACAAGATATAAGTATTATTTTGATGAAGTGAAATCAGCCCGAGGGCTTTCAGGGAAGAAAAAAAGACAACAAAAAAAAAGGCTTAATTGAAGGTGCCAGCTAGCTTGCTAGTAAGGTGTTTACAGTAGGGCAACTCACAAGGTCTCTTTGGTTTGTGAGAATAAAGGTTTGGAATTCGAATCGCAATGACCATTCTAATTCCAACCATTTGGTTGGATGGAATTCAGAATGGGATTTCGATTCTCTTTTCTAGTGGAATGGCATTCTTCCATTTGTGGAAATAACCATTCTAGCCCTCTCCCTTGAGAATGAGAATCTCATTACAACTGGCTGAATTGTTTATTTAGATTCCAGTCATTTGGTTGGGTGGAATAGGACTCCAGTTCTCATTGCTAGTAAAATGACATTCTCCCATTTGAGGGAATGACGATTTTGGCCTCCTTTATTGAGAATGAAAATCTCATTCCAGTTGGCCAATAAAAAATAAACAAGTGACTAAAAATCCCCTAAACCCTATTTCTCTTTACTTGACACCAACCCTCCTTGGGAGGGTGGGAGTACTTGTGCATATCTTATGGAATTTGGTTCTGATTCTAGTCTAAACCAAATGGGCCATTCCAATTATGGTTCCAACCACAAACCAAGCAGACCCTTAAACTTGAACCAACATTCTCACATTTATTGGTCTAAGATTTTATTATTACACCAAGCAATGGGCCTTGAAATAGGCAACCATGATGAAGTATGTATAGGCAACCATGGTTTTCAAAACCGGATTGGACTGGACGGTCAGACCGGAAAAATCGGGTGACCGGATCCGTTTTCCCCAAAAACTGGATTTCCCTCCAAAACTATTGATTTTGGTCAACGAACCACCTGGGCGGTTAACTGTTCGAACCGTTCAAACGGTTTTGACCATTTTTTATTTTTTGATTTTTTTTTTATTTTCTTGTCAAAACGGGCCGAGTGTTTGGTTCGAATGGTTGGACCATTCGACTCAACAACCAAACCCTTTACCGGTTCGGTTTTAAAAACCGTGGAGGCAACTTAATAAATAGGGTAAAAGATTTAAACATACCCTTGAGTTTTTAGTAATTGACTACATACCCTGAGTATGGTTTTTAAAACCGATCCGGTGATTGAACCGGTTAGGAGTCCGGTTACCAGTTCGAATGGTTAATCGACCGGTTCAGTGGTTTGCTGAACAAAATCAATAATTTTGGAGAAAAATGGAACCGGTCAGGTGACCTATTCCCGGTTTTTTCGGTCCGACCATCCGATCTGGTCTGGTTTTGAAAACCATGACCCTGAGTTTTTAAAATGAACTTAAACATAATTTGTGCCAGTTAGATTTGACAGAATCAATTGAAAAGCTTCCTTTACCCTTCATTATACTTCAAATGTTCGAAAGGAATCAGAGAGAAAATACATGGACACCAAGCACATTAAACAGAGAGAAAATACTCTCACGTTTGTTGATTGTGAGAGCCTATGATTTTTCTTGCAACACCAAGCACTCAGACTGACTAACGTCATTTTGATTCTACTCAGACAACATTAGTTTGAGTCTTGAACCGTTTGATGTCTTATTTGGGAGTTTGGTTGAAACTCCCAATGTCTTTTTGAAAATGGCCATTAACTCATAATTAACAAGAATGTTATTGAAAATGCCAAACACCTAGACCCTCTGTTATTTTGGTTCTTATTCTAATCTGACTATTGAAAGCCAACAAGACACATTAAACAGATTTGACTAGACGTCAGACGTTAGTTTGATTCTACTCGGACAGATTAATGGGATTTGCCAAACTCCCAACGTCAAGCACAAATTGACGTCTCTTTCTTCCTTGCATTTGAAATTGGATTTGGTAACTCCATTTTGCAACTGTTAAAGAAATTGCAAGCACCCACACCCTTTTTAAGCTGACGAGGGTTGCAGAAAACAGGGTAAAATGAAGGAGCACATATTGAACTTGTAAGTACTTCGAAGGGCTAAATAGGGTTTTTAAAAATATAAATGGGTCACGTTAATAGTTTTTAACATTTTACTGACCAAGCGTATGTTTTGTTGGAGAATGAAAACTTATTTAGGACTTCACCTAATAGTTTAAGCTTTCAGGTTGAATGGTTCTTTGGCATGGTATCAGTGTTGGGAATAAACTAAGTTTATCCACAAACTATTTCTCTCCAAAAAATAAAAATTTGTAGATATTCAGCTATCATAATTCCAAGCAAGATATCAATAAAAACAATTATAAGCCAAGCAGAGAAACACATGATATTTAACGTGATAACCCCCTCTAATGTGAAGGGTAAAAAACCATGGGGCCAAGGAGACCCAACAAAAAATCTCCACTAATAACTTAAGGTAACAATTACAGCAACTCAAATACTGCAATATTCTTACAAACTTAGAGCAAATACAGATTCTCAAACATACAAACGAGAATAACAAAAGAGGTGAAAAATAACAGTTAGAAAAACTCACAAACGCGACTACTGTTCAGGTCACAACATAGAGACCTTCGCTAGTCTAAATCAGATCTTCACCGTTCAGATCGCAGGTCTGTAAGTTTCGAACAATCTCACCAAATTTCAGCCAAATCGAACCACAAATGACCCTTGATCAGAATAATTGATGAAAATTGCCGCGAGATGATTTCTTTTCCCGAACAACTACGAGTTGCTTCTGTTCGATCTTAAATAACCGGTGATTCAGAGCTCTGATCAAAGATCCGACCGTTCAGAATGAAGAAAAATGAATCATCCACTTACTAACTAAATTTCTGCTCGATCGGACGGTGGATTGGAAAGTTCCGGCCGTTTGATGAACTCTACGCACTGAGAAATCTGCACAGTATTTCGATTTCTCTCTTTTCATCTCTCTCTTCAACAGGCCGCGCGCAAAAAGGATCTAACCCTAGTTTCTGTTTTTCTTTTTTGAAAAAAAAAAAACAAACAGTTGGCTGAAGGAGAGTGGGCTATAATATGGGTCAATATCCCATAATGGGCTGGGCCCAACAATTAGAGCCTGTTTTGATCATGTGGTCTAGTGCTTTATCCTTATTGCCCTCATTATAAATTAATTAAATTTCAATACAAGGTATAGATGAGCCTGTGTTTGTCCATACTTCTTTCACATGAAGAGGTGTGTTAGAGAATGAAAATAGCTTATTTAAAGACCTCATGTAACAACTTAAGCTTTTTGGTTTAATGGTTCTTTAATTCGAGTCGGATGGGGTTAGACCACATGATATATTTAATTCAATTTCTAAAACTTCAAGGTATCTTTTAAGTCTTTTGGCCTAATCAATAAATAAATACTTTCATTTGAATAAAAAAGACCATTATCAATTGTTTGTCCCAACTACCTGGGGTTAAGGGTGTCAATGGACCGGCTTTGTATTGGACTCCGTCCGGTCCAAAATCAATTTGGATGGATTGGACGGACCAACATGACATTGGATTGGACCAATCCAGTCCAAAATATTTATTAGATTGGTTTGGACCTGATCCATCCGTAACAAATTTATATTGGATTGGGTTGGATTAAGCCAATATTTGATTCATTGATAATAAGATAAGAATATATATGTCAATGGACCAGATTTGGGTTGAAACCAATCTAAATCAAAATGAATTTGAACAGATTGGACGGTCCAAAACATTCATTAGATTGCATTGAACCTAGTTCGTTTATAATGGACTCACATTGAACTGGATTCTGGATCGGATTGGGCTAAATCCAGTGCAACTGACACCCCTACCTGGGGTCTTTGAAGGGATGGATTGGTTCAACATTCAAATATATATGTTAAGCCATAATTGAAACATGATTTGGCAGTCTGAATGGAGTCGGGATCTGCTCCTCACAAATGGGTGCCTCATAGGCACATCCACCGTGGATTGGAAACATCTCTACTCCTCACAAATGAACACCTCATGGGCACATCCACTGTGCATTGGGAACATCTCCCGTGAATAAATAATAGATAACATGTACGGGAGACATTCCCAATCCATGATAGGATGTGCGTGTGAGGTGTGACTTGTGAGGCGCCCTGTTTGAGTAACAGATCCGGTCTCGTTTGGATGGTCTGTCATCTGTCTGTTTACTTAACATTTGTTAGTTTAACATCCAGACCGTGTCTGCTCCGGTCATTCATTATAATCCAGTTGCAAAAATAGTATGACTTGAAGAAAATAAATGCAAAAAAAAAAAAGAAAAACTATTAATCTTTTAGTGGCATTATCAATCAGAAGATTAATTTATATTGCTTGTATGAATCATTATTGGTTTGATAACAACAATGGCAGTCATTTCAATACGTCAACGATAATAGAAAAATAAAATTAATTAAGACCTCTCTCTTCTCCAGTGATAAGTTTCATAGATGAAAAGTCAGTTCAAAACACTTTAATGCTGTATGTTCTTCTACTATTTGATTCCACTCAGGACACGACATTGCATAATGAAAAGAAAAAAAAAAAAAAAAAAACAAAAGAATATAAAAAGAAACGATGCCTAGCAATCAGAGTTAAAGAAATACCAGATCAAATCGAACACTTTTTCTTCATAAAGATGTAGTTGAAGCCTCTGGCCTGTCAGTCATCAGCTGGTCTCTTATAGTGCAAACACAATAAAATGCTCTTGTACGAAGAAGAGGGGCTTATGGGTAGTCCATTCCTTTAAATGGTCGAATCAAAGAAAAGCGAAAACCTTTTCTTTTTCTGCTTTTGAGCTTTGTGTAGTTGGGTGAATCGGTCCTATGATGATCATTAATGTATAGCCTAGTGAAAGTGGCAAGGCAGCACCTTCTGTTTCTCCTTACACATTGAATAACCAGCAAGAGACGATTGGAGTTTGTCCATGGTGAATGGACAACCCTACTTGCATGATAATGGTGCTCCAGAGAGACAATCCCTCATGCAGAAGATCTTTAGGCTCAGACAATGTTTACCATTATGAGGTTTCAATTGGTGGTTCAAGTGGCAACTCAAAATGGGTCCATGTGTTTTGACATCTTAAACACTTTAAATGATTCCATATGTGTTTAATTCAATATTATTATAGACCCTCTTTTTAGCTAGGGATAGAAATATGATAGATCTAGAGGTTATCCATGTTGATTATCTGGATCTGAATGGGAAGATAGATGAATTGATTTACATCCAGTCAGGAGGATTCATATCTTCAATTGAGATTCCCTATAATCCAAATTTGACCAGAAAAATGAATTAATTGTTCCCAAGTGAGAGTCAACTTGATAACTGGTTTTGTTTCTCTTTTCTAAATTTTACCAATCCCACTCTAATTAAGACTACCCTAGTAGAAGTGGAATCCAGATGCCTCCCTATCTCAATCCAATTAACCTTCTCCACTAGATGCTTTACTCTTTTTCAGGAGGCTAAGAGTGGCCTTCTTTGATCTTGTTTATTTAGGGGCTGTTTGGCATCGTTGCCGTTTTCTGGAGTAACGGCGCCACATTAGAAAAAATGGTGCTCCAGGAAACGGGTATTTGTTTGGAACTATTTTTTCATAAAAAATGGTGCTTCAAGCCACGCCTCGGAACTCGGGAAGCCATGACTTGGAGCAACGCCAAATTTGGCGTTTCCTAGAGCTGTAACTCATTGCTGCCAATTAGGCAGTGATGTGGCACTAGATAATGGGTACCAGTGCTGAAAACGTTTCCTGGAGCAATGGTACCAAACATAAAAAGTTGTTGTTGCTCCAGGAAACGTCCTACCTGGCAGCAACAATTCCAAA
This sequence comes from Nelumbo lutea, assembly GCF_056320005.1. Lineage (NCBI taxonomy): Eukaryota > Viridiplantae > Streptophyta > Magnoliopsida > Proteales > Nelumbonaceae > Nelumbo > Nelumbo lutea. The sequence continues at coordinate 26,997,273 of NC_142690.1, read as the reverse complement.
CAAAAATAAAGACACCGTTTGGTGCTCCAAGCCACATATCTGGAACTGCACTATCGATGCCAAACATATACTTAAAGAGTTAAAGCCAAATACAAATATGAAATATACGGGCTGAAATGGAAATAACAAGGTTTTTAAAATCGAATCGGACAACGAATCGATTAAGGGTCCGGTTCTCAGGTTGAACGATTTGACTGTTTGAATTGAATGGACGGCCTGTTCTAGCAAAAAATTTAAAAAATATAAAAAATGGTCAAAACTGTTGAATGGTTTCGATGGTTTGCTGACTAAATCAACGTTTTTTGGCAAAATAACGGTTCTAAGGTAAAACGGAACCGGTCACCTGACCAGTTCCCAGCTTTTCTGATCCGATCATCTAGTCTGGTCTGATTTTGAAAACCATGGGAAATAGTATACGGGATTAATTAGATTATCCTTTGTCAAAGGGATGTTCTGAAATTGCTATGTCATAGCATAAGAGTGGCAATTTCTGACTCAATCCACCCATTTAGTTAGCGGGTCAGAAGTGGACTGAGTAAACAATTGGGTGGATTTGAGTGGGTTAGGTTATAGATATCCGTCTGGAAATACATCTCTCTCTATCCTCTTCCAATTCTTTCTGATGTTACTCAATCCGAGGTGGTCTATGGATTGAGGAGAGCAACTAGATAGTCCTTGCTGACAGGGCGAGGCTGAGCTACAAGGATGAGGCCATGCTTCAAGATCTGTGATCAAGAAAGAAGTCAGAGGCCCGAGGAGTTATCCCTGGGTAAGTACTCCGACGCTCAAGTCAGTAAGGGGTGGTGGGTGGTTGGGCCGAGCTATGAGGATGCTGGTTCGAGTTAAGTAGCAGTACTAATCTTAGAAGTTGGATCCCTTACCTCGAGCATGGAGTGCCTTTTTATAGCAGAAGATCCATGTCCTGGTCGGATTGGGCTTCCGGGGTTGTTGGGATGAGGTTAGCCGTCGAGGTACTCGGGATAGAGTCCCCTTCCCTAGCGGAGTCGTCTTTCCTTACTCCTTATCTGTAGTTGTGCTCATCTGCATGACGTGTAGTTGTCATTGATGGAAGGATAAGACGGAGGCCACAATAATAGTATAGCTCGGTCGAGCTAGGATGACATGGTAGGGCAATAGCTAGGCGGCCACGTGTCTCGTAGGACCAGCTCAGCCATGACCCGAACACCACTCCCCCAGTTTTGAAGTCGAAGGATGAAGTAGTCCAATTCGTTCTTTGGCTGAAGAACTTCAAGTTGATGTCTGGATAGGCGTCTGGCCCTCTTGGTGTTCCTCAGTGACTATCACAATCTTGAGAACTGGGCAATATGGTGAATGGCCGAGGAATCTTCCCATTGTCAGCTGCAGAACTCTAAAAGCTCTAACTTCAGAATCCGAACCACTCCCCTAGTCTTGCAGCTGAGGATGGGGAGTGCCTGGCTCGAAGTGTTGTGCAGTTGCATACCTTGGCAGAGAGCCAAGGTGTCAAAATGAGCTTTCGAGTTCGTCGTAGTGGAGACAAGTAACAACTTTGATTCCAAGTGGAAGTCGAGCTTTGGTTCTGTGGTGATGCTCAGCCATGGTGCACCGAGCTTTAGAGTTGGATCCTTATTTCGGAGTTGGGGTTTGTGTCATGCTCGGATTTGAGGTTGTGATGCTCGACCGTATGCCAAGGAAAGGCCTTTTGCTAACGGTCGGAGACCGAGCTCCGGAATTGAGGGTTCCTTCGGGGTTACAGAGCTGTGAAACTGAGGTCGTTGCGATTCATCCATGCCATGTTAGTCGTTGCTGAGGAGTCTTTCGCTCGTCGGATGCAAAACTTAAATGAGAACCGAAGTTTCGGTTCCCGAACCACTCCCCCAATTCTGCTGTCGAGGAGGGGGGGTGCTCGGCCAGATTACTGCACTGCCTTGTAGCCTTAAACGGCCTAGCCAAGAACTTGAGTGGCCTAGCCGAGGGTCCGCGTCGTAGGTTGGACCAGAACTACGGGTCTCCATGTTGAAGGTTGGACCGGTACTGTAGTCGAACCGGCTTAATTAATAGGCATAACCGTTGCCTGTAGAGGATGCCACTTCAATTTCTGAGGCTTCTCGTCGTACGTTATTGGTCGCATCGATTGGTTTTCCGAGTTTGTTTGAGGTGCTTCATCTGCACCGTTGATCTCTCCTCGGTCAATGCCCCTGATGGTTATAAAAGGGAAGACGTGGGGTGGGGGGGGACACCCCCTATCCTCAGTATTGCTTGCAAGAAGGTGTTTGGCACTCACTGCTCGGAAGGTTGTTTGGTAGATAGCACGACGGAAATCTCGACAACTAGCATGGCAGATAGCTTGGTGGTCTTTGCTCCTCAGTATTTGTAAATTGCCTAGTATGTCCTTTTCATCTCGTCAGTCCTCTTCCTCTGCTTAACATGTCGGTAGCGGGGGTCGGCGTTTAAACGGTGTGTGATGACTTCGGGGTCGATCCTCGGCATATTTGCTACCGACAAGGAAAATACATCGGCATGGTCTCTCAGTAGCGATACAAGCTCTTCCCGGAGGTGGTCATTTAAGAGAGAGCTGACATGGACTATCCTCTCGGGGTCTCCTTCGTTAAGCGATACCTAGATAAGGTCTTCTATAGGTTGGCCGCGTTGTGTCCTCACCTCATCTTAGAATTCATAAGCTTCTATCATTAGTGTTTCTACGGCCGACCGTGGTCCTCGGTAGGAGAGCAGGTAGCACTGCCACACAGTTCTTTGATCTCCACGTGCTACCCCTATACCATATTCGGTGGGGAACTTCATAGTGAAATGGAATGTGGAGACTACAGCTTGCAGAGCATTAAGGATCGGCCTACCAAGGATGGCGTTGTTTGAAGAGGGGCAACGAGCCACAGTGAAGTCCACCATGGTCGTCATAGTAACGTCACCGTTTCCAATTAGTAGGGGAAGAGTTATTCTCCCAGTGGGCAGGAGGGACTCCCTAGAGAAGCCCATTAGGGAAGTGTTGACTGGGGTGAGGTGCTCTTTGTCGATGTCGAGCTTTTCAAATGCGTTCTCGAAGAGTACATCGGTGGAGTTGTCCGTGTCAACTAGGATCCATCTTATCTCGAGGTTGGCCACCTTGGTCGTGATGATCAAGGCGTCGTCATGCGGAGTCTGAACCCCCTGGAGGTCATCGTCGGTGAATGTGATGGTCTAGCCGCGCTTCTTCTTGTGCCCCCAGTTGTTGATCTCGCATAGTCGTGCATACTTCTTGCGCCCCAAGCTCTCCCCTCCTGTGGTGATTCCACCTGATATGACGTGGATCACACTAGTAGGGAGAACTCGGGGCGGCGGTCGAGCATCCTCCTTGTGATGTTCTTCCTGTGCTGGCTTCTCACTCTTGATGAATCCGCCAAGGTATTCACGCCTGGTTAGGTCTTCAATGTGGTTGCACAGGTCAAAGTAGTTCTCCGTTTTGTGGCCATGATCTCTATGGAACTCGCAATATTTGTTGCAATTCCTCTTGTTGCTCTGCAATTTCATCTTCTCGGGCCAACGAACATAGTTACCTTCGTGGATTTGCATAAGGACTTCAGACTGTGGCATATTGAGCGGCGTAAAGTTCCGATAGGTCAGCGCAGGGTGTCCGTGGTCTATGGTCAGGTCGGCGGTCATGCTTCTTATGGTCCCGGTCTGATCTTTTTGACTTTCGCTCCTCAATATCTCTCATCTTCTTGTCGGGCCTCTCTTCGTCATCCCGTAGTTGTATTTGCACTTATTCTGCATTGATATACTTCTACGCATGGCTCAACCACGTAGTCAGGGGTTGCGATGGGTTTTTGGAGATGGAAAAGTTGAATGGGGATGGGTAGAGGCCATGCTGGATAGCTGTGATAACCACGGACTGGTTCAAGTTTCGGACCTATAGTGCTTCCTTGTTGAATCTGGCCAGGTAGTCCTTCAAGGACTCGTTTATTCCTCTGTCACACCTACATGAGGTTGGCCGAGGTCTTCTAATGCTTTTGACTCGCTATGAACTAAGCGTGGAACTGGGTCTCTAGGTGCTCCCACGACACTATTGAGCATGGAGGTAGGGAGGAATACCAAGTTAGGGCTTGACCTGCAAGAGTGGCCACTAAGGTTTTGCACATCAAGCCCTCGGGGGACCCGTGCAACCTTAACTAAGCCTTAAATGCTTCGATATGGTCGATAGGATCAGTGTTTCCATCGTACTTGTCAAGCTGGGGTGCCCGCCATCCTATGGAAGGTACCTTGTCCACAATTTCCTAGGTAAAGGGTGGCTCCTTGGCTATGGGCACGATTGGTGGCGCGGGCCGATCTTCAACTGGCGCCGTGCTTCTCTGGCTACGCTCTAACTCCTCCAAGTGCTGGCAAAGTTCTCGAATCTCGTCATCCCTTTGCTCCGAAGCCACAATGTGCATCACCCTTTCCTTCTTGGGGAGCGTTGTGCGGTGCTTTACGGAGCTGGACTCAACGACAGAGACCACGTGAGGTGGAATCCGTCTACCGAGCCTCTCTTTGGCCGGGATCCACATGGTTTGGTGCGTACTATTATGAGAGCGGGCAGAGGGGCCAACCTTCTTGTTATATCTTACTTTTCTTGGTTGGAACGTGCTATGCTCTTGTTTGCTCAGCGCGCTTTGGGGTCCTCAAGACGAGGGTCATCCTTCGTGCGCGCCAGTGCGTAAGGGGGGACGGTCTTGCTAGGTGGTGTTGTGGGTCCTAGGTTCTGCATCATTCAAAGATATTGTCGACTTTTTCTTGCATTGCTTAGATTTTCCCAGGATCAACCGCGACTGGGGGCTGTGGAATTTCTTGATGCCGAGAACTGCAGTGGCGACTCCTGAGATGGGGATCAGCCTGTTGAACGCTCAGACTGGTTCTTGGGCATCTTGATCTCTTTCTTGATTGCGCGAAAAGGAAATATTTTTGGGGTGGCTTTCTGTGCGTTCCCATAGATGGCACCAATCTAATGCTGCTCAATCCGAGGTGGTGCACGGACTGAGGAGAGCAACCAGATAGTCCTTGCTGATAGGGCAAGGCCGAGCTACAAGGACGAAGCCACACTTCAAGACCTATAATCAAGAAAGAAGTCAGAGGCCCAAGGAGTTATCCTTGGGTAAGTACTCTAACGCTCAAGCTAGTAAGAGGTGGTGGGTGGTCGGGCCGAGCTATGAGGATACTGGTTTGATCTAAGTAGTAGTACTCATCTCAAAAGTTGGATCCCTTACCTCGAGCATAGAGTGCCTTTTTATAGCCGAAGATCCATGTACTGATTGGATTGGGCTTCTGGGGTTGTCGGGATGAGGTTAGCCGCCGAGGTACTCAGGATAAAGTCCCCTTCCCCAAAGGAGTCGTCTTCCCTTACTTCTCCTTATCTGTAGTTGTGCTCATCCGCATGATGTATAGTTGTTGTGGCTGGAAGGATAAGGTGGGGGGCCACAATAACAGTATAGCTCGGTCGAGCTAGGATGATGTGGCAAGGCGATAGCTAGGCGGCCACTTATGTCGCAGGACCAACTCAGCCATGACCCGAACACTTTCCTTCCTCAAGATTCATTCTCTTATTTCTCTTTCTAATTCTCTCTTATTCTCTTGTCTTTTTCTTTGCTCCTGATGTCTCTCCTCCCATTCTCTCTTCTTTCCCTCATATTCTCTCTTCTCCCACTCTCCTCACCTCTCCTCCTAATTTTCTCTTTCCTCCCCCTTCTCTCATCTCTCTTTCTACTCGATCTCTTCTCCATTCTTTCTCATTTCTCTTTCTCTCTCCTCTCACTCGCTCTTACTCATGTTCTCTCCTCTTTTTTCCTTAAAATTGTATTCACCCCTACGGTTCAATAAACTCCTTGCAGATGTGTGTAATTGGTTACTAATCCTCCTTGAATCACTTCAAAAGATGATTAGATTGTAAAAGCAAGAACATGAGTTGAAGATCGTAGAAACATATGTAAGGGAGGTCTGACTTTATATTTATAAAAAGTTCAGAAACTTGAGTAGACACAAAGAGAGGATACATCTACCTAAAACAAGACATAAGAACTTGTTTAAAGAGACAAAATTACATTAAAAATTTAAATTAAATTAATAATCGTTAAAATATAATAGAAAAATATGGTGTTGCGCCCACAGTGGGTTGGAAAACCAATCACAAGTGAACATACTAGCGTGTTTCATTCATGACAGATTTACTAGCTCGGTGTAGATGATTTTTTCTCTAGTAGTCCATCTACTTTACATGGAATGTGTACATAAAAAAGCATGGTTTCCAAAACCAGACTGAACCGGATGGTTGGACCGGAAAAACCGAGAATTGTTAGGTGACCGGTCCGTTTTTCCCCAAAATCGAATTGTTTCTCAAACATCATTGATTTTGGTCAGTAAATCATTGACCCAAGCAGTTAACCGTTCAAACGGTTTTGACCGTTTTAATTTTTTTATTTTTTTGTCAGAATGGACCGACCATTCGGTTCGAACGATTGGACCGTTTGGCTCAGAAACTGGATCCCTGACCAGTTCGTTCTCTAGGCCGGTTTTAAAAACCTTGCAAAAAAGCACCCTAATTCCCCAAGCCCCTATATCTCGCACCCAAAGCATGTGAGAACAATTATACTATATCATCCAATGAATGTCTACCCAAATGTAGATCATAAAAAGGTAAAGTATCACTATACCAAAACAAGAGGTAAAAAAGACAATGGGGCAAAAAAGGCCAACCCACAAAAGATTAGGCAAAAAACATTCATGTATTTTGAATATTCTCTCTAAAACTTACAATTACCCTTATTAAGTACTTTAGAAAGCAATGCTAATAATATAGTAATGATTATTTGAAAGTTGTATATGTACCTAAATGGAATGGGTGAAACAAGTCATCCAAAAAGAAAAGTTAAAAATAAAAAAACCAAAATTCTACTTAAGAGATGAAGCACATCACTAGGAGCTATGATTTTCTCCATGCCATGCATAGATCAAAGATGGGGTTGGACCATAAAGCTTCATACCCAAGACCAATTAACATAAACTCATACCTAATATGGGAATCCCATACAAGTAGTGCAGTAGGGCATAAGGCTGTGTTTGGAAGAGGTGCATAACATCATCAGTGTAAAAATACATTGATGACGTTTTACACTGAACCGTATATATAATTGATGTAAAAAATATAAAGTTTTACATTGATAAAAGCGATGCAGTTTTTATATTGATTATCAATGTAAAATTTTAAACGTGGTGAGGTTTTACATCTTTTATCGACGTAAAACTACATTCCATCCAAAAACATACAAAATTAAACTGAAGTATAGTTTTATATCGTTAATAATTACACTCTTTTATCAAATACATACAAAACCGAACTGATGTAAATTTTAAATCGATTCTTGAATTACATCGCATCCAAATGCAGCTTAATGGTTTTCACACCCAAACTATATATCTGTAAGCCAATGAGGATAAGGATGCTATGAGAATCTTGAAAGCGGATCAAGAAATGATTCCATAAATGAAAAAGTAGATTGGTGGAAGGTTTGGAAACTAGCAAAGTTTGGGTGGAGGGATTGGGACATTAGGGAATTGTAGAGAGTTAGTCTACTAGGGAATAAGTGGGATCAAATTGCTCAATTATATCGGAGATTGATCCATTTATTTATATTTATAGAAGAGAGGGGGAGAGTAGGCTACGTGCATGCATGGAGGCATAGAAGAGACGGAATAGATCCTGCCTTTCCTCCCCAAAGACCCATGTCCATTAAGGATCTAAAGCCATTAGAGCATTAATCTCAGGGCTCCTTTGAGGAGCGACGCATGTCAGTACAACCACATGAGTACTAAGGCTCTAATCCTGATACGGCCCGATTGGGGTCAGGGTCGAGGATATATATGTGTGCTATTTATATTAAACGTATATTATTTATATATATCAAAAAATGTTTAAAATATTATTTATAATTTAAAATTTTATTTATTTTAAATAAATTTATTTTTTAAAATATTATTATTTAAAAAATTTTTAAGAATCTGAGGACAAATTTTATCTTCAGGGATCAGGGATGGGGATGGGATTAATTTCAAAATCAAAGGCGAAAAAGAGAAATATAATCCGCGCCCCGAACCCGCCCCAATGCCATTCCTAAGTGAATTGTTTTGCCTTATGAGGTTTTTCTTCTCGTAACAGTGTGTTACCTTGTCTGATAACCACATTCTACGAGGCAGCCCTCACTTTATCATGTGAGCTTTCTTATGAGGCTAAAAATCATTAATGTGAGATATCGGTTTCACCATCTAACATTATACTCTATGCATTTTAGATAGAATTTTATGTTTTATCCCTTTTATATATATCCACTATCTCACACTAGCTTCCTACGTAACTATGGATAATAGCCATTGTTAAGCAAGAATTGGGTCAATATTTTGACTATTATATTTTTCCTTGTTATTAGCCTCTATTTTGGGAATGAAATGGGTTGATTCATGAAGTTTCCAAAATTAATTTTATTCTTTGA